>NC_087206.1:83243052-83273052 GCF_015104395.2 Macrobrachium nipponense
ATATTCTGAGGGAAAATGTAGTTCATATTCTTGGGGGAAAATGTAGGTTTCATATTTTCAGGGAAATGTAGGTTTCATATGTTGTGGGAAAATGTAGCGTTTCATATTTTGTGGGAAAATGTAGGCTTTCATATTCTGAGGGAAATGTAGGTTTCATATTCTTGAGGGAAAATGTAGGTTTCATATTCTTGAGGGAAAATGTAGGTTTTATATTTTTGAGGGAAAATGTAGGTTTCATATTCTTGAGGGAAAATGTAGGTTTCATATTGTTGTGGGAAAATGTAGGTTTCATATTCTTTAGGGAAAATGTAGGTTTCATATTCTTGAGGGAAAATGTAGGTTTCATATCCACGAGGGAAAATGTAGGTTTCATATTGTTGTGGGAAAATGTAGGTTTCATTTCTTAGGGAAAATGTAGGTTTCATTATTTCTTAAGGGAAAATGTAGGTTTTATATTTTGAGGGAAAATGTAGGTTTCATATTGTTGTGGGAAAATGTAGGTTTCATATTCTTTAGGGAAAATGTAGGTTTCATATTCTTAAGGGAAAATGTAGGTTTCATATTGCTGTGGGAAAATGTAGGTTTCATATTCTTGAGGGAAAATGTAGGTTTCATATTCTTGAGGGAAAATGTAGGTTTCACATTGTTGTGGGAAAATGTAGGTTTCATATTCTTGAGGGAAAATGTAGGTTTACATTGTTGTGGAAAATGTATTTGTTTCATTTATCTTTGAGGGGAAAATGTAGGTTTCATCATATATTTGTTGTGGAAAATGTAGGTTTCATATTCTTGAAGGAAAATGTAGGTTTCATATTCTTGAGGGAAAATGTAGGTTTCATATTCTTGAGGGAAAATGTAAGTTTCATATTCTTGAGGGAAAATGTAAGTTTCATATTCTTGAGGGAAAATGTAGGTTTTATATTCTTGAGGGAAAATGTAGGTTTCATATTGTTGTGGGAAAATGTAGGTTTCATATTCTTGAAGGAAAATGTAGGTTTCATATTGTTGTGGGAAAATGTAGGTTTCATATTCTTGAGGGAAAATGTAGGTTTCATATTGTTGTGGGAAAATGTAGGTTTCATATTGTTGTGGGAAAATGTAGGTTTCATATTGTTGTGGGAAAATGTAGGTTTCATATTCTTGAGGGAAAATGTAGGTTTCATATTTTAGTTGTGGGAAAAAGTAGGTTTCATCTTGAGTGGAAAATGTAGGTTTCATATTCTTGAGGGAAAATGTAGGTTTCATATTCTTGAGGGAAAATGTAGGTTTCATATTCTTGAGGGAAAATGTAGGTTTCATATTGTTGTGGGAAAATGTAGGTTTCATATTTCTGAGGGAAAATGTAGGTTTCATATTGTTGTGGGAAAATGTAGGTTTCATATTCTTGAGGGAAAATGTAGGTTTCATATTCTTGAGGGAAAATGTAGGTTTCATATTCTTGAGGGAAAATGTAGGTTACATAATGTTGTGGGAAAATGTAGGTTTCATATTCTTGAGGGAAATTGTAGGTTTTATAATCTTGAGGGAAAATGTAGGTTTCATATAACTGAACCATCCTAATTGTTCAAGATGTTTACATTAGAATATCTTTCCAACGACACAAAAGCTATCTTGGTCAACTAGATTCACTGCAGGAAAATTCTTTGCACATCAGGAGGGCAACACACGTAATTGACGACAAACATGTGCGTTGGTTTAAGCCGAGTATAACTCTTTGGATTTTATCAAACGGGTTAAAATAATTACTACACTTCACCGTAAGTTTTCTCGCCTGTGGTCTCACGCTATCTGGCAAAGGCACAAATCACTGCTTTCTTTGTTCACAGGAAAACTACATTTTTTTTTTTTTTTTTCCAGAGACCTACCTATAAATATAATATAGATCATATTAGATATATAATATATCTATATATAATAATATATATATATAATATTATATATAATAATATATATATAATGTGTGTGTGTGTGCTTTCAGCATAAATCCGTTTCCTCTTAACAAGGAATGACTATAGGTATGTAATAGCAGAGAGAGAGAGAGAGAGAGAGAGCGCTTGCAAAGGCCTCAGAAAGAGATTAATGAGATTGGAGAGCAGGAGGAGGAGGAGGAGGAGGAGGATGCAGGGACAGCAAGATGAATAGCGGTTCCTGTCCTGACGGAGGATCCCTGACGCAGGAGGAAGGAAGAAAGGAAGGAAGGAAGGAAAGGAAGGAAGGAAGGAAAGGAAAGGAAGAAGAAAGGAAGGAAAGGAAGAAAGGAAGGAAGAAGACGAATCACCAAAAGGCTTTTCAAAGATTTTGCTGATTAACGGCCAAAGCGAAACTCTTATTTTGGACAATGTAAACGAAGCGGCTAGTGAACTGAATGAGAGATACAGCAAGTAGAGAGAATAGCAACGGAAAACTGAAGAGAAAACAAAACAAACAGATATATATATATATATATATATATATATATATATATATATATATAATAAGAGTAACAAGAGATGGATGGTTTACAGTAGTGGAAAAGGAGAGGTTGCTGAAGCCATAATCATATTATTATTATTATTATTATATTATTATTATTTTATTATTATTATTATTATTATTATTATCATTATATTATATATTAATATTATTATTATTATATTATATATATTATTATCCAGAAGATGAACTCTATTCATACGGAAAAAGTCCACCAAAGAGGCCAATTTGAGCTTCCAAAGAATATTAAGGTGTTCATTAGAAAGGGGTAACAAAATAATCTGTTGTTTATTATTATTTTTATTATTGTATTATTATTATTATTTCTTATTATTTATTATTATTTTATTATTATTTATCAGAAGATGAGCCCTATTGCATATGGACAAGCCCACAGGAGCCATTGACTGTAATTCAAGCTTCCAAAGTTTATTATTATTAATTATTATTAATTATTATTATTATTATTATTATTTATTATTATTATTATTATTATTATTGAGTAGATCTTGACAGCAACAACAGTCTGCTCCGATCCACTGCCGTGATCATACTCGGATGATACCGAGAGAAACGTTGGCCAATATATTAACTTATATTTTGACCTATTTGTTCATTTACTGTAACAAATAAATAAATTTGTAACAATTATCCCTGAAATTGACTGCTCCTGATGAGTAATATCGGCGCAATACTCGCCAGTTGTAATAGCAGAGAGTAAGCTATTATTAGAAAAATAGAGAAGACTATTTACAAGTTGAATGCAGCTGATGCAGCAATATCTTTCAATAAGACTTATTATTATTATTATTATTATTATTATTATTATTATTATTATTATTATTATTATTATTATTATATTATTATTATTATCATATTGAGATGAACATGGTCTTCATTTGAAAGAAGTAACACAAGGCAACTTGTATTGCAGAAAGAAAAGATCTGTTATTATAAAATAGAAAATAAATAAACCAAGTATGAAATGAATAGCTAAAAACGTAAGTCAGCTAGAGAATTGGTTGAGGGCATCATTGCATTGCATCTTCGCTTGAAATCTTCAGGTTGCAACTGACCAACTTCCTCTGGAACACTGTCCCACAGTCTCTGTTAGATCGTCAGAGACCAGACGTCCATACCTGGCCTCTTGGCATACGGCCGACTTCATCTTCATCTGAAATTCAGTGATTTTTAGGATTTCAAAATCAACCCATAGATAATTATACTCTGTTTTTTCCATCTGTCCATCCGCCTGTGGTGTTTTTGTATGGTAACACTGCGTCCCGGGCTTTAAATAGTTACGCTATGTGTAAGTTTTAGGTAAATAAAAGGATATCTGGGTGTACATTTGGAACTGAAAAGTGTTCTAATAATTTACTGTATGCGAAGTACACCGTTAATATTCGAAATAGGATATTATCATTATTGTTGAATGTAAGCTGAATGTAACTATCTAAAGCCCAGGGCGCAGTTTTACCATACGGAAACACCACAGGCGGATGGACAGATGGAAAAAAACAGAGTATAGTGCCAAAGGTCGGTCAAACGAAAGTATAATCAAAACTATAGTCAACAAACCAACTATATTTTTTTTTCTCTTGCTGATATTTAGACTCAGATGTGCTATAGTAGATTCACATCAACCGTGCATCTGATGTCCAGCCCCGTCCCTAACGACGCTCCTGATTGGCTGTTGATAAGCCAATCAGAGGGCTGGAAACTCTCAGTCTCTCTCGAGAGCTCACATAGGCAGGATGCATGTGCCACCTCTCCTGAGGGATACGTAACCAAAAGTTCAGGCGAAGATGCAATGCATTGCTACCCTACAACAATTCTCCTCGTATTTTAACAATTCATCTATATTTTTATCTAATATATATATTTTTTTTTTTACTTTAACAACTGATTTCTTCTTTCTGTGTATCCTATTACAATCATATTTTTTGGAAGCTAAAACTTCTAGTCAATGGCCCCCTGTGGGCTTGTTCCATATGTATAGGTTTCAACTTCTCAATAATAATAATAATAATAAAAAATAATAATAATAATAATAATAATAATAATAATAATAAAATAATAATAATAATATTTTTTCTAAACAGAATATAAAGAATATCTCAAATAATAATAATAATAATAATAATAATAATAATAATAATAATAATAATAATAATAATAATAATAATAATAATAATAATAATTGAAAAAGAAACCCACAAAATCACTTTGTAACTTGTTTACTTCTAAGTATTTACATTTAGTTTTACTCCACACTCGAGTACTTTCAGGCCCTTCTGTGGCCCATTCTCAAGAGATGTTTGGGATGTTAGCCATGGGTCAAGGCCCAGCAGTCTTCTGGAACTTCTTCTCCGTTGAACTGTCATTTATGTGATGGCTGTTCTGGTTTTCTTGAGAGTTGCCAATCCCCCTCGTTGTCGCTCTGATATCCTGAGCTGATGGTCAATGGGATATCAGAGCGACAAGAGGGGATTGGCAACTCTCAAGAAAACCAGAACAGCCATCACATAAATGACAGCTCAACGAGAAAGTTCCAGAAGACTGCTGGGCCTGACCCAGGCCTAACATCCCAAACATCTCTTGAGAATGGGCCACAGAAGGGCCTGAAAGTACTCGAGTGTGGAGTAAAACTAAATGTAAATACTTAGAAGTAAACAAGTTACAAAGTGATTTTGTGGGTTTCTTTTTCAATCTTCAGAAGAAAACTGAAAGAAGTTTTTGTTTGGTTAATAATAATAATAATAATAATAATAATAATAATATAATATAACAAAATAAAATAATAATAATAATAATAGCACAAATATACACAGTAAAACACGAGTTTTGTAAGCAAACAAAACATAATCATATATCCAAACAAATATTTAAAAAGTTAAACTTGCACGCAACATTTTAGAACAAATTACTAAAACTTTAACATTTTCAACTTCAGTGGATTCGGGTCCTTGAAGTGTTATACCCTTCCCTATAAAAAAAAAAAAAAAAAAAAAAAACCACGATTCCTTTTAGATTAGCTGTTCACCAATAATTTGTGTAGCTTCATACAAGAAAAACAAAATTACTTATACGTTAGTCAACAACAGCCTTTCAACCTTCGTCCCTTCTTTAAATCTTCAGCTGAAAACTCATGAAAACAGTCAACAGACTTTAAACTCAAGATGGCTCCGGAGAGAGAGAGAGAGAGAGAGAGAGAGAGAGAGAGAGAGAGAGAGAGCCATGTCTAAAGAATTCTGCACGTAGTTCATAAATTTAGGTGAAGTGCATACCGCTCTCTTTATGGCTTTTTACAATACTTGAACATACATATACTCTGCATATATTCGTGTATGCACAGCGTACACGTATATATGCATATATGCACAGCATATAAACGAAAGTGATATCTCTCTGATAAAGTGCATTCACGATGGTGCATTCCATGCATAGACTGACTAGAAGAAGAAGAAGAAGAAGAAGAAGAAGAATTATGCCATCGACAATTGCAAGCAGAAAATTGGAGATGGCACCCCGGTCCCCAGACTGCACAAAATTTGAGGTTAGTAATGAGATGGCACGACTCAATTTAAAAAGTATAAGTCTAATTTCCTGTGGAGTTTGCAAGTCATGGCTTGATATGGCGGGGGGGGGGGGGCGGGGGGGGGGGGGGGGGGGTAAGAGAGAGAGAGAGAGAGAGAGAGAGAGAGAAAGGCACTTGCTTTCAATAGGTACTAGAGACGGAACAGGAACAGATCACGGAAGTGGAAAGGGTTACGCAGACATGGAAAAGGTTCCAGGAACGGAAAAGGCTAAATGTTCCAGGAATGGAAACATCAAAAGGTTCCAGGAAGGAAAAATCAAAAGGTTCCAGGAATGGAAAATGCAAAAGGTTCCAGGAATGGAAAAATCAAAAGGTTCCAGGAACGGAAAAGGCAAAAGGTTCCAAGAATGGAAAAATCAAAAGGTTCCAGGAATGGAAAAGGCAAAAGGTTCCAGGAATGGAAAAATCAAAAGGTTCCAGGAATGGAAAAATCAAAAGGTTCCAGGAATGGAAAAATCAAAAGGTTCCAGGAACGGAAAAGGCAAAAGGTTCCAGGAATGGAAAAATCAAAAGGTTCCAGGAATGGAAAAGGCAAAAGGTTCCAGGAATGGAAAAATGAAAAGGTTCCAGGAATGGAAAAATCAAAAGGTTCCAGGAAGGGAAAAGGCAAAAGGTTCCAGGAACGGAAAAGGAACAGATCACGGAAGTGGAAAGGGTTACTTAGACATGGAAAAGGTTCCAGGAACGGAAAAGGCAAAAGGTTCCAGGAATGGAAAAATCAAAAGGTTCCAGGAATGGAAAAGGCAAAAGGTTCCAAGAATGGAAAAGGCAAAAGGTTCCAGGAATGGAAAAATCAAAAGGTTCCAGGAATGGAAAAGGCAAAAGGTTCCAGGAATGGAAAATTCAAAAGGTTCCAGGAATGGAAAAATGAAAAGGTTCCAGGAATGGAAAAATCAAAAGGTTCCAGGAAGGCAAAAGGTTCCAGGAACGGAAAAGGAACAGATCACGGAAGTGGAAAGGGTTACTTAGACATGGAAAAGGTTCCAGGAACGGAAAAGGCAAAAGGTTCCAGGAACGGAAAAGGCAAAAGGTTCCAGGAATGGAAAAATCCAAAAGGTTCCAGGAATGGAAAATTCAAAAGGTTCCAGGAACGGAAAAGGCGAAAGGTTCCAGGAACGGAAAAGGCGAAAGGTTCCAGGAATGGAAAAGGCAAAAGGTTCCAGGAACGGAAATGGAACAGATCACGGAAGTGGAAAGGGTTACGTACACGTGTATCGACGCTGAAGTTAGTACAAACTGCGAGCAATTTCAGCTGTTACTCTTTTTATTCTCTTAAAAGTAATTTTAGTAATTTTATGAAATCTTTGAAAAAAAATTTACAATTTGTGTTTACGTTGAATTGTCCGTTTTGATGGTTTAAATTTGCATTGATGGTGCTTTTTGTTTTTAAAACGTATAAATTAAGTGTAATTTAAATGTTTCTCTACTTCCCTTCTTCCTAATGAACACGATAATATTCTTTGAGCGCTTGAATTTCAAGCCAATGGCCCCTGTGGTGAGCATGTTCCATATGAATAGGGTTCTTCATCTTATGAATAATAATAATAATAATAATAATAACTAATAATAATAATAATAATAATAATAATAAGTGGGTTAGGTCGTCAATATACTTAAGTCAAGTTAAGCAAACATTGGCTCTGGTCAGTCGTTGGATGGGTGACCGCTCTCCTCGGCGTTGATTCCTTGGGAAAGGATCTTTACCATAATTTCCTCAGTCTACTCAGCTGTAAATGAGTACCTATCCCTGATGGGGTAGGGTCCAGCTATGGGTTAAATAGCAAAACTCAGCAATGATGGAAAGAAATGAAGGATTAAACGACAACGACGTAAATGGAACCTCTGGCACAGAGGAGCTTCGTCCGGCAAACCAGGTATCATCCCAATTGAAGGGGAAGACGGTTCAGGTACTTGGAGGTCGTCATCCAGCAACTGATCACCACAACGACAATAATCAACAGCCTGAGATGGAGCTACAGAGGCAAAAAAGGAAGAAATGGACAAGAGAAGAAAATAAGGAAATATGGAGATGCTACATCAGAAGCAACCCGACGGAGAGAGGATATAGAAGAAGATTGGTCAACATCTGGAATGAGAGGAATAACACCCCCAAACAGAGCAGAGGCTGGCAGACCAAGTAAGGAACATAAAGAAAAAGAACTGGCTCTCCCCAACAGAAAGAGAAGAAACTGGAAAGGGAAATGTCACACGACAACGAATTACACGAAGACGAACTGAGAGCGATGCCACAGAAGACGACAGGAGGATGAGGTATCAAACAACGACACACGAAGAAACACCGACGAAGTAACAGAGAGGACGGAATGGGTAGAAAAGATTAGACAATGGATGGAGCCAGATACAGAGAGAACAAAGATCCCCTCCATGAAAGCCTACAACACCAAGAAATTAAATAATGGGAGAAAACAAGTGAGGTCAATGAAATAATGGGCATAATACACACCACCAGTATCACAGAAACAAATAACTTGACATATGCAGGAGCAAGATTAGTAGCAGAACTGATGGGAATTCGAACACCAACACCACCAGCACAACCAACCCAACAGAAACCAAACAGCAAACCTCCTTGGAAAAGGCGCCTGGAAAAGCAAATCATGGTGATGAGATCTGACTTGAGTAACTGAAAGAGATGGCAGAAAAAAGGCTAAGAAGCAAGAAAACAAGGGAGGAACTCAACGAGGAAATACAAAGTACAAGAGAGAGGGGACTAAACAACACAATAGAAGATGTAAAACAGAGGCTTAAGGCAAATCACTTAAGATCCAACGGTACTGAACAGGAATAAGGATACCAACAGAACAAACTATTCGGAACCAACCAGAAAAGACTATACAGCCAACTAAGAGGGGAAGACAACCACCAGAAATTCCTGAAGCCGAACCAAGTAAGAGACTCTGGGAAAACATATGGAGCAATCCGTATCACACAACAAACATGCAACATGGCTCCAGGAAGTCAAGGAAGAGAAACAGGAGAATAAAACAAAGATTCACAGACATCACGACAGACACAGTCAGACACCAACTAAAGAAAATGCCAAACTGGAAAGCCCCAGGTCCCGATGAAGTCCATGGATACTGGCTCAAAAACTTCAAGGCCCTACACCCACGAATAGCAGAACAACTCCAGCATTGTATCTCAAATCACCAAGCACCCAAATGGATGACCACAGGAAGAACATCCTTAGTACAAAAAGACAAGAGTAAGGGAAATATAGGCCAGTAACTACAGGCCTATCACCTGCCTACCAATAATGTGGAAGTTACTAACAGGTATCATCAGTGAAAGGCTATACAACTACCTAGAGGAGCACAAAACCATCCCCACCCCCACCAACAGAAAGGCTGCAGAAGGAAGTGTAGGGCACAAAAGACCAGCTCCTCATAGACAAAATGGTAATGAAGAACAGTAGGAGAAGGAAAAGAAAACCAACCTAAGCATGGCATGGATAGACTATAAGAAAGCCTTCGACATGATACCACACATGGCTAATAGAATGCCTGAAAATATATGGGACAGAGGAAAAATATCATCAGCTTCCTCAAAAATACAATGCGCAACTGGGAATACAATACTTACAAGCTCTGGAATAAGACTAGCAGAGGTTAATATCAGGAGAGGGATCTTCCAGGGCGACTCACTGTCCCCACTACTCTTCGTAGTAGCCATGATTCCATGACAAAAGTACTACAGAAGATGGATGCCGGGTACCAACTCAAGAAAAGAGGCAACAGAATCAACCATCTGATGTTCATGGACGACATCAAGCTGTATGGTAAGAGCATCAAGGAAATAGATACCTAATCCAGACTGTAAGGATTGTATCTGGGGACATCAGGATGAGTTTGGAATAGAAAAATGCGCCTTAGTCAACATACAAAAAGGCAAAGTAACGAGAACTGAAGGTATAAAGCTACCAGATGGGAGCAACATCAAACACATAGATGAGACAGGATACAAATACTGGGAATAATGGAAGGAGGAGATATAAAACACCAAGAGATGAAGGACACGATCAGGAAAGAATATATGCAGAGACTCAAGGCGATACTCAAGTCAAAACTCAACGCCGGAAAAAAATATGATAAAAGCCATAAACACATGGGCAGTGCCAGTAATCAGATACAGCGCAGGAATAGTGGAATGGACGAAGGCAGAACTCCGCAGCATAGATCAGAAAACAGGAAACATATGACAATACACAAAGCACTACACCCAAGAGCAAATACGGACAGACTATACATAACACGAAAGGAAGGAGGGGAGAGGACTACTCAGTATAGAGGACTGCGTTCAACATCGAAAAACAGAGCACTGGGGCAATATCTGAAAACCAGTGAAGACGAGTGGCTAAAGAGTGCATGGGAAGAAGGACTAATAAAAGCAGACGAAGACCCAGAAATATACAGAGACAGGAGAAAGACAGAAAGAACAGAGACTGGCACAACAAACCAATGCACGGACAATACATGAGACAGACTAAAGAACTAGCCAGCGATGACAATTGGCAATGGCTACAGAGGGGAGCAGCTAAAGAAGGAACTGAAGGAATGATAAACAGCGGCACAAGATCCAGGCCCTAAGAACCAGATATGTTCAAAGTACGATAGACGGGAAATAACATCTCTCCCATATGTAGGAAGTGCAATACGAAAAGTGAAACCATAAACCACATAGCAAGTGAATGCCCGGCACTTGCACAGAACCAGTACAAAAAAAGAGGGCATGATTCAGTAGCAAAAGCCCTCCACTGGAGCCTGTGCAAGAAAACATCAGCTACCTTGCAGTAATAAGTGGTACGAGCACCAACCTGAAGGAGTGATAGAAAACGATCACGCAAAGATCCTCTGGGGACCATGGTATCAGAAACGGATAGGGTGATACGTGCAAACAGACCAGACGTGACGTTGATTGACAAGGTCAAGAAGAAAAGTATCACTCATTGATGTCGCAATACCATGGGACACCAGAGTTGAAGAGAAAGAGAGGGAAAAACAAAAAATGGATAAGTATCAAGATCTGAAAATAGAAATAAGAAGGATATGGGATATGCCAGTGGAAATCTGTACCCATAATCATAGGAGCACTAGGCACGATCCAAGATCCCTGAAAAGGAATCTAGAAAAACTAGAGGCTGAAGTAGCTCCGGGCCTCATGCAGAAGAGTGTGATCCTAGAAACGGCACACATAGTAAGAAGAGTGATGGACTCCTAAGGAGGCAGGATGCAACCCGGAACCCCACACTATAAATACCACCCAGTCGAATTGGAGGACTGTGATAGAGCAAAAAAAAAAAAAAAAATAATAATAATAATAATAATCTTTGGAAAACTCCAATTTCAAGTCAATGGCCCTGTAGGTTTGTTCCATACGAATTGGGTTCTTCATCTCTGAATAATAATAATAATAATAATAATAATAATAATAATAATAATAATAATAATAATAATAATAATAATAATGAATGAACAGATACCACTAAACTGCAACATACAAAACATTCATAAAATTGAAAACCTGAGGAAGGACCAAGATCGGCTATCTCTGCATGCCAAACTCCCTAACGGCCTATAAGTAAACCACAAACACACATACTGTACATACATACAAATATACTCACATAAAAACACACGCACACATGAGGTGTCTATCGCGCATATTTGTCCCCCGTCAAATTATTCGGAACCACAGAATGGAATAAGTTAATTTTAGATTTAGTCAGTTGTGAAATGTCAGTTCGAACTGACTTCTCAGAAGACTTTGCCACTCCGCCCAGGTGAGAGAGAGAGAGAGAGAGAGAGAGAGAGAGAGAGAGAGAGAGAGAGAGAGAGAGAGAGAGAGAGAGAATTGGGTCACATGTAGACACATCTGGCTGAACTTATAAAAACAATTTATCATTTATTTTCAGATCCTGCTGATTTCTGCTAATTCTAACTGAAGAGCAGTTTCCCCGAAAATGTCGAGGAACCATAATTCTAACCCTTTGAAAAATGATTTCTTAGTTTAATCTCATCGTCCGTAAGACTTTGGCATTGCAACAGATGTTTCTGAACACCTGAGTGGCCACTCGCACATTTTATACCCGCAGTGTAAGGGTTGTAGTTCCATAAACGTGAAAAAAATGTTGTTAGCCTTAACCATTTCTATATTTGAACCTGGTGAACTCAAACCTCCAGTGATCTCAGTGAGTTTAATAATAATAATAATAATAATAATAATAATATGAGACAACATGATAAAAAAAAGAAAAATGAATAATTGGCACTTATCCACAAAATAGCTGAGGTAGCATAATCATAATACTGGTAATAACAGTAATAATATTTATTGGTGAGAAAAAAAACAAGCATTGAGAGTAATAACAGTTAGTGCACATATTATATAACTTAAATTTCAACTAGAGACCTTAGGTGGTTACAGTGGTCAGGTCCAGAGGGCTAAATACAAAAATTGAATGTAAAAAAACTTTAACTTGATAGTAATCACAGTAATAATGAAAAATTAAAATATCAGCAATAAATGTACTAATGACAAATCTGCATATGACATCTTGCAATACAGAGATTAAGAGTCCTTTAGGGGACAAAGGCCTCATTTTCCCATCTTTCCCACAATTTACATCTTCTTGCTTCACTCCTTAGGATGCTTTGTATGAGCGAGTTGCTGCTGTTTCTCACTCGGGTTACCAGACTGGACATTGTTCGCCTAACAATGATTTTTAAAATTGTCCAGGTGGTTTTCTATGAACATCTGCGTGGCGGAGTGGTAGCGGGGAGTGTTTGTGAAGCGTCTCAGGATATATATATATATATATATATATATATATATATATATATATATATATATAATATATGGGGATACAATCCACAATGAAGTAAAATCCTCTTGTAGTTTAAAAATATATATCTCTAGTACAGGATTAAAGCTTTCGACCATCAACTGTGGTCTTGTTCACTAAAATGTCATTTTAGTGAACAAGACCACACTTGATGGTCGAAAGCTTTAATCCTGTACTAGAGATATATATTTTAAACTACAAGAGGATTTTACTTCATTGTGGATTGTATCCCCATTTACGTAGAGGTACGACATAGTACCTGGCTTCTGCATATATATATATATTATTATATATTGCTACTATCAAAATGCATGTTTCCCCTCTTTGAAATGTCATGAAAGATTGTGTAACATTTTTTCAGATTCCTAGATAGCTTAGAATAGGATGTTTTAAAATGTGTGTTCAGATTTCGCATTACATAATGTAAAAGAATATATATATAACGTAAAAAGAGAGAGATTTACTTTGTCTTTTCGAAACTATGAATGTTTAACTTTTATGTCAACACTGTAAGATCAGAGGGTCTGCGAGATCCGTTTACTTTCCTAAATCTGTCAACGCATTTGATAGCGATCGAATGGAGTCTTGCGTTGTTATCAAAACATGTCAATCTTAATTGTCGCTCAGCCTTCGTTTCGATCGAGTAGAGTACATCTTTTTTTTTAACAGACTCGTCTTGTACATGTATGTCTTTGTCAAGTCCCACTTGGGAATTGCACATTTCTTTATGAAGATTGTGTCAGATTTCGAAGCTACTGGAAGCTTTTGTGCCAAGAACATTTTTGTCTCATCATCTACCCTGTCCAGTTTTCGCAAGGGAAGAAGATTTTATTAGATCATAGAACCTCGAGTCGGTTAGATCACTCTCTCTCTCTCTCTCTCTCTCTCTCTCACTCGACATCATTGAGATTATATTAAAGTAACGTAAATTGGTCACTCGTAACTTAGAATTTCATATTTGATATTTCTTAGAGTTTATTTAGTGTTATTTAGTTTCTTTTGTGGAATCTGAACAAACATTATTTCGTAACGGCGCCTGGTTTTTGTGGAAGTGTGAATCAAGCCTGCAGCAAAGCAAAGAAAGAAATTGGTATACCAAGGTAAAGTGTGTTATATTTTTATTAGTTGCAACTAATAACGGATAGGAATTGTGTTTAACTAATAATGGATAGGGAGTGTGGTTAACTAATAATTAATAGGAAGTGTGGTTAACTAATAACAGATGGTTGTGAAGGTTTGGTAAAAACTGTTGGTTACAGTGGTTTGAGTGAAAAAGATTTACACTTTTACACATTGTGTATTTTTTGTGTTTTGTGATTGTTCCATTGTTTGTGCACTTGTTCATTTTCTTATTGAAGTGTGTCTTTTTATTTTATATTTTTATTTGCATTCACAATTTAATTGACTTAGTTATTTTCATTGCTTAATCATTGCACATTTGATTAAATTTAACACTTGTAAATTAATTTGCATTTACTTAGAATTCTTTTCAAGTTTTATTATTGTTTAGCACTTGTGAATTAATTTCTGATTTCAATTATTGCCTAACACTTTTGAATTTTGATTGAATTAATTTTCTTGAATTTTGTGATAAATTAATTTTTATTTAATTTTACTTAATTTGATTCAAGAATTAATTAAACTTTACTTTTTTTTCAAGTAACAGTAATTTTCCCTGATATTGTGAATTTCACTTATAAATTTTGAATTTAATAATAAATTTTTGTATTTAAAATTTTTATAATTGTTTTCATTTATACCAGTATATTTGATTTTGATTATATTTATGTTAGGTAGAAACAGAGTGGTAATTGATTTGCTTTCCTTCAATTTACTTGAAGTGACTTAGAACCAGGGAAGTACTTAGACTTCTGCAATCAGGGAAATACTTAGATTTTAAAGTTGTTGATGGAGTGATGCCCTTTGATTAATTTAATTACTTACAAGATTACCTCACACCTGTTTTGATGAACTTAGTCTGATTTTCTGCAACACTGGTAAGTGTTAAGGGATCACTGTTGCCTTTCGAGTATTCAGTCGTTTAATACGTGTTATGAGGGTTCAGGTGTCTGGCTTTTGTTGAGGTAATAATTTATGAATGGTAACCAGATACTTGGCACTTCGTAACAATATATATATAATTTTAGCACCAGAGGATTTCACAATTATTATTAAGATTACCTCGATGAGGGCCTCTTGTTTGCCAGAGGACTTCACAATTATTATTAACATTACCTCGATGAGGGCCTCTTGTTTGCCAGAGGACTTCACAATTATTATTAAGATTACCTCGATGAGGGCCTCTTGTTTGCCAGAGGATTTCCCAATTATTATTAACATTACCTCGATGAGAGCCTCTTGTTTGCCAGAGGACTTCATGATCAGCGTATTGTATATCTATTTCTCTCTACCCCAACTACTTCTCCTGCTGGAGGGGAGTATATGGTCCGATTCTTGTTGGACATTCAAGGTCGGCTTCTGAATAGCGATGCTCACCGCTTCCGTTATTAAGAGGCGACAGTAGTTGTCTTCTCTGTGCACGACCTGGGTGCCTTCTATGAGCTCTTGTAGAGATGGCTTTCTGTCGTGTACATCTATGTAATGTTGATGGATGGCCCCTTGATTTCTATGAGCCAGCAGACGTCTCCGAAGGGGAAAGCCATCTCTACAAGAGCTCATACAAGGCACCCAGGTCGTGCACAGAGAAGACAACTACTGTCGCCTCTTAATAACGGAAGCGGTGAGCATCGCTATTCAGAAGCCGACCTTGAACGTCCAACAAGAATCGACCATATACTCCCCTCCAGCAGGAGAAGGAATACGCATGCCAACAGGGACCATACATCGCGCCCTTAGAAGACATGAGAGGATCCAGCGCCAGCGAAAGACAAGTAACATCCTTGCCCAGGTCGCTGAGACCCCGCCCATCACGAATCTGAAGCCGTTAATCAACGTAAGACCATTTGGACACACAC
The DNA here is from genome assembly GCF_015104395.2 of Macrobrachium nipponense. NCBI lineage: Eukaryota > Metazoa > Arthropoda > Malacostraca > Decapoda > Palaemonidae > Macrobrachium > Macrobrachium nipponense. The sequence continues at coordinate 83,258,960 of NC_087206.1, forward strand.
TCACACACACACACACACACACGCTCACTCACTCAATTTAAATTATACACATTTGGTATGTATAAACAGAAATTATCTGACTTGTACTTTATGCATGCTATAAAATATATATATATATATATATATATATATATATATATATATATATGTATGTAATTTTGTAATTTTTATCTAAAACCAACATGTAACATTAAATTTTAAACATACATTTAAGGAACACTAGCACAATGGTATTGTATTTTGAATATTTATTTAACCACTGTTTAAACTTTCACTTTTATTGTCACAGTACATATGTCCTTATGTTTCTTTGTATTCAAAACAACGCCCTTAAGCTGTTAATCCCTAGACTAACCGTACCCATACCTCAAGGTCATACTTCCCACACGATGAAATAAATAGGCCGAAAAGGCCAGATTGTAAGCCAGTAGTCGCTTGATAATGCCATAAGGCGAAACAGCTGTCGCGACAAAATTCAATAAATGGAAGAAGGAAGCTGCGTATTTTTCACCAGAAATTGACGAACGAGAATCGGAGAAAACTTCGTCGGTATGAAGATCCTGCAAGAAACTTATGATGCCACTAAAGCAACATTGCTTTTTAACGAAAATTGGTATAAGAGAAAAACTATGCCTAAAAAGATATATATATATGTGTTATATATATATATATATATATATATATATATATATATATTAAAATAGCGTTACTACGATAATTTTCTCACCAAAATAACAGAAACCAAGATAGTTGACGGAACCTATGTTAAACTAGCAGCTAAACAGATGTTTATAACGAACGTGTATATATATAAGATTATATATATATATATCTATATATATATATACAGATATATATATAGTATATATATATATATATATATATATATATATATATATATATATCTATATATATATATAGATATATATATATATATATATATATATATATATATCTATATATATAGATATATATATATATATATATATATATATATATATATATATCTATATATCTATATATATATATATATATAGTATATATATATATATAAACATCTGTTATAGTTCCAATCTTTTAGAAACACCTGACAAGCAGACACACACGCGCACACACACATTCATCAATATCCGTATATATTTACACAGTAAATATTATTAGGAACTCAGAAGCATATACAATGCCATCAAACCTACTACCTCAATCTCCTACTATCTGTTTACACGAAAGGAAGAGACACAGATTAGAAAACCCCAACACTGATAATTATTTGCTTCCTTTGCATAAAAAGGATTAATTTAGTAAAATAAAATAAAAAAAGGCGTGATCGGACTTCCAGCTTACTCGGGGGTGCATGCAAGATTTTCCCCTCACGCATATGCTATAAGCAATATATTTCTAACTTAACGTCAATTAAAACTTGCTACAATTCTACGATCAAATAAATCCTTTTTTCACCAACGAAAATTATCATGAAAACGCTATGTTTTTATTTAGAAATCATTTTTCCGTACTGTTCAAAATGCGCATGATTTATTTATTTTTTTTTTTTACATTTTCATCATAATAAATAAATCACAACTATCCTATCTTAAAATTTTTGTATCTTAACTCAGTACGAAAAAACCCTTTTTTCAGACTTATTTTTTTTTTTAAGCTTTTCCATCGGGCTTTCCTTCCCCCCCAACGACAACAACAACATAGAAATAACTTGTAAGCTTACTCCCTGAGTAAGCAAAAAATGGATAACAACACACCTTAATTTCTATCATCCACCAATACCCATTCACTCAAGACGGTGAAAGTACAGTGAAGCTGCCTCAGTCGAAGAAAAACGGGAGCTCTCTCTCTCTCTCTCTCTCTCTCTCTCTGTTAAAAGTTTCTCTGTTAACTGTTCTTCTGTTAACTGTCTCTCCCTATCCCTCCGTTAACTTTCTCTCTCTCTCTCTCTCTCTCTCTCTCTCAGTTAAAAGTTTCTCTGTTAACTGTCCTTCTGTTAACTGTCTCTCTCTCTCTCTTTTTCTCTCTCTCTCTGTTAAAAGTTTCTCTGTTAACTGTCCTTCTGCTCTCTCTCTCTCTCTCTCTCTCTCTCTCTCTCTCTGTTAAAAGTTTCTCTGTTAGCTGTCTCTCCCTATCCCTCAGTTAACTCTCTCTCTCTCTCTCTCTCTCTCTCTCTCTCTCTCTCTCTCTCTCTCTGTTAAAAGTTTCTCTGTTAACTGTCAACTCATTATGATATAAATGTAGTAATACATTTCAACATGATTCACGTCTTAAGGGCATCTTCCTCCTCCCCCTCCTTTTCAAAAGGATGTCCAAAATTTCAAACGATTAGATAAACGTTACCAGACAGCTGCTACACTACCACCTCTCAATGCATTAAGAAAAACGTTCGTATCCCCCTTTAACCTTTAAAATTCACAGCATGCGGCAGTCAATGTACGTATATAGCAATAATGGAATCGTTCAATAAACACAAGTGTTAGTTTTACTTACAACCGATAGGACATCAAACTCCCACGTATTCATTTCCTATTATTTAATAATAATAATAATAATAATAATGATAATAATAATAATGGGCATAATGTCTGTCCGTCCGTCTATGATTCAATCACGGCCAAACGGCTGGTCCGATGGGCATGAAACTTGGCAGGGTTATGGTGGGGACCCTAAGATGGTTTATAATGAGGTTTCATCCTAACACCCCCTCCCCTCCGAAGGGGGTGGGGGTGAGGAGGGATTCCCTGAAACGGAGCTGGTTATGAATGTAGACTTAGTTACTTTACGAATTTTACGAATTTTCATACATAATTTCTGTATGCATATGTTTGCTAGTCATAATAATAATAATATGCTGGAAACAGAATTTCTTTCAACATGTTTCGTTAAATATAATGGCAGAATTTACAGAGTTTATTCCATACAGAATTCTCTCAATTCTTTTAATATCTTCCGTGTCTGGCACACTGATATTTCTGAGCAGGTGTCCGATGATCATCATGCTTTCATTCATCAGCGGAGTTTCAGGGAAAAGCTAAGAGTGACACCTGAATACCCGTTGCTGACTCTTGTATAAAGCCTGTCCCTGACCCCGTCGTCTTTGATAACAACACCAGCCCGAAAATTCCGTTGATGACCGGAAGCAGGATGAACATCGGACACCTGCTTAGAAAAACCAGTGTGCCAAAAAAACAAGTAATTTAAGAATTGAGATAATTCTGTGTAAAATAAACTCTGGAAATTCTGTCATTATATTCAATAATAATAATAATAATAATAATAATAATAATAATAATAATAAAAATAACTATTTGCTCTCATTATTGTTATTTTTATTATTATTTGGAAAATAAAACATGTCATGTATAAAATCACTGGCCCATACATATAATATATATATATATATATATATATATATATATATATATATATATATATATATATATATATATATAACGCATAACACACAACCTCAAGACACAAGCTACAGGAAGCTTCTCCATAAATGTTTAATTTTAGGAGGAGAGAAAAACATTCTTACCGAGTGTGTGTGTGTGGGGGGGGGGGGGGGTTGTTTGTTTAGCGGGGGAGGGGGGGGGGTTTTGGTAAAACATGTACAATGCCACGTAAACAATCACGGTCAAGTGTGTGTTGCCATTAGCGACAGATGGCAGCACTGGCATCATTATGAAGTTTGACCTTCCCACAGTTTGCTTACGTGTCTGTCTGTCACCGTCTCTCTCTCTCTCTCTCTCTCTCTCTCTCTGTTGGTTGTGTCGGCTGTCTCTCTATTAACTGTCTTGCTGTCTCTCCATGAATTGTCTCTGTCTCTCTCTCTCTGTGTTACTCGTCTCTGAGTTAACTTCCGCTCTTTTAACTGCCTCTCGCTGTCCCTCTGTTAACCGTCTCTCTCTCTCTCTCTCTCTCTCTCTCTGTTCACTGTCCCTGTGTTAACTGTCTCTCTCTCTCTCTCTCTCTCTCTCTCTCTCGAGTAGTGCCATTTTGCTTGGTGAGACATACCCACGCACAGTCTGATTAATCAACAGATATCACGCGTTTAACATACGTCTGGAAATCTAAAAATATCTAGAAGTGTTCGTGAACTGTTAGTGATAAGATTAGTGTGAAAATAGTAGGATAAAGCGTCTACTAAGTTAGTTTATCGAGTGAAATATTGTAAATCAGATCAAGATGGCAGTAAGTACCAACTGTGGAAAGAAATGGCGAAATCTTGCGTGTCTAGCAGATTCGCAATATGATGAGGTAGCAGGAAGGGAGCTGGCATTTCTCATCTATGAGATCAACAACAGCCCTGGTCAAAAAGATACAAAAGCATTCATAGACATATTAGAAGGATATGATCCTTCAAACTGGAACAAATCAACTGAAAACATCTTGAAAATAATTGAAGAAATTCCAAATAAAATCCAAGTGGTCAAGAGACTCATAAGGAAAATTTACATCAATCAAGGATTCCGACAAAGAAAATGAATAAGGTGAACATTGTGAATATACTAATTGATGCAATAGGAAAAAGAATGCCAAAAGCATGGAAACTGTGTAAGGTGTGGTATAGCATAGTTAATCCACAAAACCTGATCAGAAAATGTTCTGCTTGCAACATTCCAACGCATCCTCAATGTGCTGAAGTAATGCAAGATATGAGTAAGGATACCAGAATATTTTACTCAACATGTCTATCATGGATGGACAATGTTATTAAATCAAGACTTAATGTACAAATAGTTGAGGAAGAAGAAGAAGAGGAAGAAGAAGAGGAAAATGGAAGAGAAGAAAACAAAACTGAAATGACAGAAAAAAATAAGGAAAACAAAGAACAAGACAAGAGTACGGATGCAAAGATACTCATTGATACTACATATGAGGCAATCAAGCAGCATACATACGAAGATATAAATTACGACATGACAACACAAAATAAAATCCCGAAGAGGCTCTACCCAGATCTGGACACTGATGGGAAAGAGGAAAAGATAGACAAGAAAGACAAAGTCTGCACCCTTTTGAAAAGAGGGAATTGCAGATTCGGAGAAAGATGTTACTACAAACATCCCAAGGTATGTCACAACTATGAAATCTATGGTAAATGTGCATACCTAGATGGCTATGAGGATGATTGCAGAGATCTACATCCAAAAATATACAAAAACCTAAAAGAAGGAAAAGGATGTAAGTTCAACAAAAAAATGTAAATATATGCACCCTGTAGCCATGAATCAAATTCAATTAAATAATCAACTAAATAATAAAATCCAAAATAGGAAAGAAACAAATAAAGAGAGGAACAAAGAACATGAGGTGAAGGAAAAAAGCAAGCCATCACCGAGATATGGAGTGTCAGCAAAGAATTTCCAAGCATCAGCTCCAAGATACTTTAGCTCAAGAGATAAATACTGTATGTACGATGCTAAGGGATATTGCAGATACGGAGAAAATTGCAGATTCAGACACAAAATGAATAATTATGACAAAGGAAGATCAAATATTATAAAAAAGTTGGATTTTTTAATGTCAGAATTTCTGGAAATAAGGAAAAGAACAACATACCAGAACAGGAAAGAGATGAGGGAAAATCCTTATTATTACCCATATTAAATGAAGGCGATAACACGCAAACCATCATAGTGATGAATGCGCAGGGTTTAGTTATGAGTAACTCAAAAAGAAAAATAGAGTACTTAGAAGAACTAACCCAAATTGAAAAGAAAATAGCTATAACGAATATAAGTGAAACCTGGTATTCCCAAGAGACTGGTAATGACAATCAAATAAAAGGGTTCGGAAAGACAAAAAACAAGGAAAAATATATGAGAAATATAGTAACTCAGAATGTGAACTAATAGCGGTAGAATTTGAATCTGAAAAATTAATGAACATAGTAATATATAGACCCCCTAATACTAAAGAGTTTGATACAATAATAGAAAAATTGGATGATATATGTAGAAATCACAAGGACTGGACTATTCTCCTATCCGGAGACTAAGTTTCCTTTCGTAGACTGGAAAGAACAAATAGGAGATTGTGGTTGTATTTAAACATATAAAAAAGAGAGTAATAGTAGTGCAGAAGATAAAAGGCAGTTCGAAAAGCTATCAGATATGCTACTAGATTACAACATTCAACAAATAAATCACCTGCCAACAAGAAAGGAAAATACTTTAGATCTAGTATTTGTGAACGAGGTGAATTATGTTAAATAATAGTTTATAATGCAAGTATTTCAGACCATAATGTCATAGAATTAACAGTTCATTCCAAAGCAAGTGAAAACAGAGATAAGCAAGAAATGAAAAAGTGGGAAGGATATGGAAAATACAACTTCTACAGTAAAAATATGAAATGGTCAGAAATAAATGAAGAATTAAACAAAGATTGGGATAACATTTTCGTAAGTGATGATATGAAGGTAAATACGGAGATATTATATAAAATATTAGAGAAAATAGTGGATAAATATATACCGAAGAAGAAAAGTAAACATCAGTCATGCATACCAAGAGACAGAAGGATCTTGTTCCAGAAAATCAGAAAGTGGAAAAAAGGTCTTGCAAAAGAAAAAAATGCATGGAAAGTGATCGAGCTAAAAAGTAAGATAGAAAATGCAGAGCAAAAGATTATACAATCAAAAGAAAATGAAAAACGGGACTTGGAAGAAAAAACCCTATTAAATATCAAGCAAAACCCCAAACTATTGTACTCGTATGCAAAAAAGATGAATAAAAGAGAATAGAAATTTGGCCCTCTAAGAATTGAAGGGAGATTAACGAATGAAAAAAAGGAAATTTGCAACATATTGGCAGAACGATATAAGAGAGAATTCACCCCTAGAATTGATAATGAAGATAATCATATAGAAGTAAGGGATGAACATAGTGAATATTTAGCAGACATAGATATTAATGAAGCTGATATTGTGCAGGCTATTAATGAAATTAAAAATGGAGCTGCTGCTGGGCCTGATGGTGTCCCTGCTATTTTGTTAAAGAAAGTAGTTCATTCTGTCGCAAAGCCACTTGCAATATTATTAAGACAAAGTGTAGATACAGGCAAGATTTATGATGAGCACAAATTAGCATATATTACCCCTACTTTCAAAAGTGGATCAAGACTAGAGGCAAGTAATTATAGGCCTGTGAGTCTAACATCACATATTATGAAAGTGTATGAAGGGGTAATGAAGAAAAATATTATGAAACATTTAATAAAAAATAATTTATTTAATATAGACAACATGGTTTTGTACCCGGAAAAAGTACACAAACCCAACTGTTAGTCCACCGTGAGAACATATACAAAAATATGAAAAGCGGAAATGAAACAGATGTGGTTTATCTAGACTTTGCAAAAGCTTTTGACAAGGTAGATCATAACATATTAGCGAAGAAAATTAGAAAACATAATATAGTGGATAAAGTAGGAAGATGGTTAAAAGAGTTTTTACACAACAGAAAACAGATAGTTATTGCAAACGATGAGAAAACAGATGAAGCTAAGGTAATATCCGGTGTGCCACAAGGTACGGTGTTAGCTGCATTACTGTTTGTTATTATGATTGCAGACATAGACAGTAATGTTGAGGGCTTGGTAGTGGGTAGTTTTGCCGATGACACAAGAATAAGTAGAGAAATTACTTGTGATGAAGATAGGAATACGCTACAAAGAGACCTTAACAAAGTATATGATTGGGCAGAGGTAAATAAGATGGTATTTAACTGATAAATTTGAATCAATAAATTATGGAGACAGAGAAGGAAAGCTATATGCATATAGGGGACCTAATAATGAGACAATCACAAATAAGGAAGCAGTTAAAGACGTTGGTGTGAGTGAATAGGAACATGTTTATGCAATGATCAAATAGCAATTCTATTGGCAAAATGTAAAGCAAAAATGGGAATATTGTTACGGCACTTCAAAACAAGAAAAGCTGAACACATGATTATGCTTTATAAAACATATGTTTGTAGTCCACTTGAATATTGCAATATGATATGATACCCACACTATCAAAATGATATTGCACAAATAGAGAGTGTACAAAGGTCCTTTACAGCTAGAATAGAAGAAGTTAAGGATCTTGACTACTGGGAAAGACTACAATCCTTAAAATTATATAGTCTAGAAAGGAGAAGAGAACGCTACGTGACAATTCAGGCATGGAAACAGATAGAAGGAATTGCCGAAAACATCATGGAGCTAAAAATATCAGAAAGAGCAAGCAGAGGTAGATTAATAGTGCCCAAAACTATACCAGGAAAAATAAGGAAAGCACACAGGACATTAATCCACTACGCACCAGCATCGATAATGCAGCGTCTATTCAATGCGTTGCCAGCTCATCTGAGGAATATATCAGGAATAAGCTCGACAAATATCTAAGCTGCATCCCAGACCATCCAAGATTGGAAGATGCAAAATATACCGGAAGATGCACTAGCAACTCTCTGGTAGACATTAGAGGTCCCTCACACTGAGGGGCCTGGGGCAACCCGAACAAGATGTAAGGTCTGTAAGGTAAGGCAAGGTCTCTCTCTGTCTTTCTGCTGAATGTCTCTCTCTCTCTCTCTCTCTCTCTCTCTCTCTCTCTCTCTCTCTCTCTCTCTGTTCACTGTCCCTGTGTTAACTGTGTGTGTGTCTCTCTCTCTGTCCCTCTGTTAACTGTCTCCGTCTCTCTGTTAACTGTCACTGTCTCTGTCTCTCTGATAACTGTCTCTCTCTGTTAATTGTCCACTGTCCCCCTGTTAACTCTCTCTCTCTCTCTCTCTCTCTCTCTTAAATGTCTCTGAGTTAACTGTCCACTCATTATGTCTACAAAGATTTCCACGACCTATTGAAAGAAAGGTTTCCCAAATATTTAGGATATGGCCGTTAATATGTGTCCTGTTTTCATTCAGTTTCTGCATTTTCATTAAACCCCAGACTTCGTGTGTGCTACAAGGAGTACAGATTCAAAAGAGATATTTTCATTCAAGTGTTTGGAAACATCTGTTTAATGGCTACAAATAAAGCCGTTGTTTGTCTTATCATAACAGCTACAAATAAAGCCTTTTTATCCTCGTAGCAAGAGCCAGATATACCTATGTGCTCTCAACGTTCGGAATCGACAATCTTATCAACAAATTGTTATGTATTACAGCACAGAAAGCATGTATTTTTACGAAAACGCTGAGGACGTACAGGTGTACGAAAGTCTCTGTTTTGATTTTTTTTTTTTTTTGCAAATGATACGATTCATTGATGCAACTGCGTGTTTTTCCATCTGCCATTTAATCCCGACATCTTGAATTTCTTAGCAATTTTGTTATATAAAAATACTCATAACAGCACGTGTCTTGAAATGGTAAAGCAAATCCAACTATATGTATGGGTACAAATATAATTGAAAATTATATTTGAGGGATGATTCAGTAGCAAAAGCCCTCCACTGGAGTCTGTGCAAGAAACATCAGCTACCTTGCAGTAATAAGTGGTACGAGCACCAACCTGAGGGAGTGATAGAAAACGATCAGGCAAAGATCCTCTGGGACTATGGTGATACGTGCAAATAGACCAGACGTGACGTTGATTGACAAAATCAATAAGAAAGTATTACTCATTGATGTCGCAATACCATGGGACACCAGAGTGGAAGAGAAAGAAAGGGAAAAAATGAATAAGTATCAAGACCTGAAAATAGAAATAAGAAGGAAATTGTACCGATAATCATAGGAACACTAGGCATGATCCCAAGATCCCTGAAAAGGAATCTATAAAACTAGAGGATGAAGTAGCTCCAGGACTCATGCAGAAGAGTGTGATCCTAGAAACGGCGTACATAATAAGAAAAGTGATGGACTCCTAAGGAGGCAGGATGCAACCTGGAACCCCACACTATAAATACCACCCAGTCGAATTGGAGGACTGTGATTGACCCGCCCCCCCAAAAAAAAAATAATAATAATAATAATAATTTGGAGAAACAAACCCACAGTTATGTGTGGTTTCGAATATATTTAAAATAAAATTAAAATTATAAAATCTCTATACCATAGTCCCAGAGGATAAAGCTTTGCCTGATCGTTTTCTATCACTCCCTCAGGTTGGTGTTCGTACCACTTATTACTGCAAGGTAGCTGATGTTTCTTGCACAAGCTCCAGTGGAGGGCTTTTGCCACTTCCAAGAATGTTTGATAAGTTATTAGATGTTATTCTATATCGCTTAAATATAAATTGCCCATAGTCAACAGTTTTATAAGTCTAAGTGTATGTCTGAATGGTAAAATCGAAGCAAGAAAATTTTAGTGCTAGTCTTATATAGTACTTATCCTATGTTCATTTATTTGTGATGTTACATTAATTACATATTATATATATATATATTACAGATGGCTACTATCAAAAAGTTACCATAAAACTAAAACAGATTAATTTGTAGGAAAACAACGAAGAAATTAGCTGTTACAATGATTGTTTACGGAACGGCAATCACCGTAACTTTCAGGTAGACGTCCGACCTTGTTTTCTTTGCGCGTACATTTGCGGCGCAATTTACGGTGCTGGCTTTATGTCCGTTAGCCCGTGTCCTGTTTACCAGCTGTTCAAGGTCATTTCACCGCGATGATGACCCGACGATCCGACATACAGTGGGTCATACCGCCGTCGTGATACGTGAATGTGTGACCCCAGCATTAGTCTGTCTCAGTATTGTCCGTGCATTGGTTTGTTGTTGTGCCAATTCCTCTGTTCTGTCGTCCATTCCCCTGTGTCTCGTATATTTCTGGGTCTTCGTCTACTTTTATCAGTCCTTCTTCCCATGCACTCTTGAGCCACTCGTCTTCACTGGTTTTCAGATATTGCCCCAGTGCTCTGTTCTCGATGTTGACGCAGTCCTCTATGCTTAGTAGTCCTCTCTCTCTCTCTCTCTCTCTCTCTCTCTCTCTCTCTCATAGTCCTCGGAAAAATTTTTTTAGGGGCTCTCTCTCTCTCTCTCTCAGTCTCTCTCGTAGTAGCCATCTTGCTTGGTGAGACGTACCCGCGTGAAGTCACAATAATCAAACAGATATCACAAGTTTAACATACAACTAGAATTTGAGAAATATCTAGAATGTTGTCGTGAACTATCGGTGATAAGATTAGTGTGAAAATAGTAGGATAAAGCGTCTTCTAAGTTAGTTGATCAAGTAAGTAATACATAAATCAGAACAAGATGGCAGTAAGTTCCAACTGCGGGAAAAGGTGGCGTAATTTGGCGTGTCTAGCAGATTCGCAATACGATGAGGTAGCAGGAAGGGAAACTGGCATTTCTCATCTATGAAATCAGCAACAGTACCTTAACCAAAAAAGATACAAAAGCATTCATAGATATATTAGAAGGATATAATCCTTCAAACTGGAACAAATCTAATGAAAAACATCTTGAAAATAATTGAAGAAGTTCCAAATAAAAATCCAAGTGGTCAAGAGACTCATAAAGAAAATATACATAAAACCAACATATTCCGACAAAGAAAATGAATAAGGTGAATCTTGTGAATATACTAATTGATGCATTAGGAAAAAGAATGCCAAAAAGCATGCAAACTGTGTAAGGTTTGGTATAGCATAGTCAATCCACAAAACCTAATCAGAAAATGTGCTGCATGCAACATTCCGACCCATCCCACAGTGTGCTGAGGTAATACAAGATTTGAGAAAAGATACAAGAATTTTTGTTCAACATGTCTATCATGGATAGACAATGTTATTAAATCAAGATTGAATGTACAAATAGTTGAGGATGAAGAAGAAGAGGAAGAAGGAAGAAGAAGAAGAAAAAAGAAGAGAGGACAAAACGGAAGAGAAGTAAACAAAAATGAAATGACAGAAAAAAATAAGGAAAACAAAGAACAAGATAAAAAAAAGTATGGATGCAGAGATACTCATTGATACTACATATGAGGCAATAAAGCAGCATACCTACGAAGAAATAAATTACGATATGACAACAGAAAAGCAAATCCCGAAGAGGCTCTACCCAGATCTATACAATGACGGGAGGAGGAGGAAAAAAAATAGACAAGAAAGACAAAATCTGCAACCTTTGAAAAGAGGGAATTGCAGATTTGGAGAAAGATGTTACTACAAACATCCTAAGATATGTCAAAAACTATGAAATATATGGTAAATGTGCATACTTAGATGGATATGGGGATGATTGCAGAGATCTGCATCCAAAAATATGTAAAAAACTAAAGAAGGAAAAGGATGTAAGTTCGACAAAAAATGCAAATATATGCACCCTGTAGCCATGAATCATAATCAAATAAATAACCAACCAAGTAATAAAATCCAAAATAAGAAAGAAACAAATAAAGAGAGAAATCAAGAATATCAGGTAAAAGAGAAAAGCAAACCACCAATGAGATATGCAGAGGTGTCAAGCAAAGAATTTCAAAGCATCAGCTCCGAAATTCTACTCAAGAGATAATAACTGTATTTATTATGCAAGAGGATATTGCAGAAACGGAGAAAATTGCAGATTCAGACACAAAATGAATAATTATGATGAAGGAAGATCAAATATTAAGGAAAAGTTGGATTTTTTAATGTCAGAATTTCTGGAAATGAAAAAAAGAACAACATACCAGAACAGGAAAGAGACATGGGAAAATCCTTATTACTATCAGTATTAAATGAAGGAGAAAACACGCAAACCATCATAGTGATGAATGCGCAGGGTTTAGTTACGAGTAACTCAAAAAGAAAAATAGAGTACTTAGAAGAACTAACCCAAAATGAAAAGAAAATAGATATAATGAATATAAGTGAAACCTGGTATTCCCAACGAGACTGGGAATGATGATCAAATAAAAGGGTTCCAAACTTATAGATCAGATAGAAAAAATAGGAATCAAGGGGAACCGCAATATATGGGAAAGACAAAAAACAAGGAAAAAAATATATGAGAAATATAGTAACTCAGAATGTGAACTAATAGCGGTAGAATTTGAATCTGAAAAATTGATGAACATAGTAATATATAGACCTCCTAATACTAAAGAGTTTGACTTAATAATTGAAAAATGGATGATATATGTAGAAATCACAAGGACTGGACTATTCTCCTATCTGGTGACTTCAACTTTCCTTTCGTAGAATGGAAAGAACGAATAGGAGATTGTGTTGTGTACTTATACATATAAAAAAGAGAGTAATAGTAGTGCAGAAGATAAGAGGCAATTTGAAAAGCTATTAGATATGCTACTAGAATACAAACATTTCAACAAATAAATCACCTGCCAACAAGAAAGGAAAATACTTTAGACCTAGTATTTGTGAACGAGATGAATTATGTTAAAGAAATAATAGTTTATAATGCGAGTATTTCAGACCATAATGTCATAGAATTAACAGTTCATTCCAAAGCAAGTGAAAATAGAGATAAGCAAGAAATGAAAAAGTGGGAAGGATATGGAAAATACAACTTCTACAGTAAAAATATAAAATGGTCAGAAATTAATGAAGAATTAAACAAAGATTGGGATAACATTTTCGTAAGTGATGACATAGGGTAAATACGGAGATATTATATAAAATATTGGAGATAATAGTGGAAAAATATATACCGAAGAAGAAAAGTAAACATCATTCATGCATACCAAGAGACAGAAGAATCTTGTTCCAGAAAATCAGAAAGTGGAAAAAAGGTCTTGCAAAAGAAAAAAATGCATGGAAAGTTATAGAATAAAAAGTAAGATAGAAATGCAGAAAAAAAGATTATACAATCAAAAGAAAAATGAAAAACGGGACTTGGAAGAAAAAAACCCTATTAAATATCAAGCAAAACCCCAAACTATTATACTCATATGCGAAGAAGATGAATAAAAGAAGAATAGAAATAGGCCCTCTGAGAATTGAAGGGAGATTAACGAATGAAAAAAAAAAGGAAATTTGCAACATACTGGCAGAACGATATAAGAGAGAATTCAACCCCTAGAATAGATAATGAAGATAATATATAGAAGTAAGGGATGAAAATAGTGAATATTTAGCTGACTAGATATTAATGAAGCTGATATTGTGCAGGCTATTAATGAAATTAAAAATGGAGC
>NC_087206.1:83278052-83353052 GCF_015104395.2 Macrobrachium nipponense
TCCTGATCGTGTCCTTCATCTCTTGGTGTTTTATATCCCCTCCTTCCATTATTCCCAGGTATTTGTATCCTGTCTCATCTATGTGTTTGATGTTACTCCCATCTGGTAGCTTTATCCCTTCAGTTCTTGTTACTTTGCCCTTTTGTATGTTGACTAAGGCGCATTTTTCTATTCCAAACCCCATCCTGATGTCCCCAGATACAATCCTTACAGTTTGGATTAGGGTATCTATTTCCTTGATGCTCTTACCATACAGCTTGATGTCGTCCATGAACATCAGATGGTTAATTTGTTGCCTCTTTTCTTGAGTTGGTACCCGGCATCCATCTTCTGTAGTACTTTTGTCATGGGAATCATGGCTACTACGAAGAGTAGTGGGGACATTGAGTCTCCCTGGAAGATCCTTCTCCTGATATTAACCTCTGCTAGTCTTATTCCAGAGCTTGTAAATATTGTATTCCAGTTGCGCATTGTATTTTTGAGGAAGCTGATGGTGTTTTCCTCTGCCCCATATATTATTATTATTATTATTATTATTATTATTATTATTTTCATTTGGTCTATCATAGTCATCCTATTCGATAATTTTTATAGTGTGGGTTCCGGGTTGCATCCTGCCTCCTTAGGAGTCCATTACTTCACTTCCATTACTTTTCTTCCCATGTGCGCTGTTTCTAGTAGCACACTCTTCTGCATGAGTCCTGGAGCTACTTCGGCATCTAGTTTTTCCAGGTTCATTTTCAGGGACCTTGAGATCGTGCCTACTGTCCCTATGATTATCAGTACAATTTTCATTGGCATATCCCATATCCTTCTTATTTCTATTTTCAGGTCTTGATACTTATCAATATCTTCTTTTTTTCTCTCTTTCATCTACTCTGGTGTCCCATGGTATTATGACATCGATGAGTGGTACTTTCTTCTTGATTTTGTCAAGTAACGTTACGCCCGGTCTATTTGTACCTATAACCCTATCTGTTCTGATACCATAGTCCCAGAGGATCGTGGCCTGATCGTTTTCTATCACTCTTTCAGGTCGGTGTTCGCACCACTTATTATTATTATTTTTTTTTTTTTATCACAGTCCTCCAATTCGACTGGGTGGTATTTATAGTGTGGAGTTCCGGATTGCATCCTGCCTCCTTAGGAGTCCATCACTCTTGTTACTATGTGCGCCGTTTCTAGGATTATTATTATTATTATTATTATTATTATTATTATTATTCAGAAGATGAACACTGTTCAATAAGTGACGATGGCACATTTTGGCCCTATGGGTGAAAATATAATGTGTTCCATGCCTTGAGATAAAGTAGTCACGTGATCCGTTTCTCTGTCAGTCACATCAAAGCTACTTTGTTCCCGTGTATGAATAAATTCACCCAAAGGAATCTGCTACTTTCGGAAAGAAACTCCCCTTTTTATTTCATGTCCATGATGCAGTGACGAATTCCGTCGAAAAAGTAACGAGAGAGAGAGAGAGAGAGAGAGAGAGAGAGAGAGAATCTGCGTAGATTTTAAATTCGCTTAGTTTTATCATCATTTCTCCTAAAACACCGAGTCTGATCAGTACTTGGAAGGGTGGCCACCAACTCACGTCAGACGACCTTAGCACATGAAAAAGCTTCAGAGACCATTTCTGAAACAATCAAAAGATTTCGGGATTGGTGTTTGCGGCAATAGTTCACAATGAGACCAAAAAAATATATTCCACAAAATTATTCCGGATGCCCTATAAATACTGTTTATGTCCACAGACGTGGCTAATTAATTCAAAACAAGACAATTTTTACGCCCGTTAATAAAAAACAATTTTATAATCATCACAAACAAGAAAGTATAAATACTCATATTTTTTAGGTTATTTTCACAACACTGGCAGCTTTGGGTTGTTACTGTGAAGGGCTGTTTTGGCCCCTACAACACTCCCCAGCAAGGATTGTTACAAATAAGCCTTTATTCTATAACCAGTACTATATAACACTTAACCATTCCACAAACCAAACTGATCCTATATACCACTCCACTTTTCACCAGTCTTATAATAAACATCCCGTTATCCAGGTATATTCAGACTTATTCACCGACACAACCCCTCTTTTTGGTAGGAAGGTGAAACATTTAGTAATCAAATTAAGAAAAAATAACATACAGGATATACATAGCTACTTCGTAAACTCAACATGAGCTGCAACTTTGCTGTCACATCGGGACACATCCTAAATTTCAGCATAACGAAATCCTGCACCAATTCACGCACTACAGAAAAGAGAGAGAGAGAGAGAGAGAGAGGAGAGAGAGAGAGAGAGAGAGGAGAGAGAGCTCTTCTTGGAATTATTGAAGATCTTGTGATCCTAATCCAGTCGTGGACATGTGAACATCTCCTCCACTGTCAAATTTCTCTTCGTGTATAGAATTGTAGTCTTGAAGTGTATCTCCTAGCCACCATGAACATTTCGGTAGGACCATTGTCATATGGTATCGCAGTAAAGTTTAATACTACTATCCTTTTACGAATGAACGATGTGCTGAGCCTTTGCTTCACAGAATTGAATGCTGAGGATTTTTTTCATCATAACACGAGACTATGACTTCAGAAATCTAGGTTTTGGCTTGCAACATGATGACTGACCTCCGGGTAAACTTTATCCAAAGAAAGACGCAACAGAAGAACTAAAGCCATTTAAACTACAGAGCCATTTAAACTAAAGCCATTTAAACTAAAGCCATTTAAACTACAGCCATTTAAACTACAGCCATTTAAACTAAAGCCATTTAAATTAGAACCATTTAAACTAGAGCCATTTAAACTAAAGCCATTTAAACTACAGCCATTTAAACTAAAGCCATTTACATACTGATCCCCTCTTCCTGCAGCACCAATATGCAGTAAATGTATACCTCACTGTCGAACCCTTCAGTTCCAGAGGACCTTTATTCCGCACACCGTTGGACTCTGGAACAGCCTCCCAGCTGAGGACGTCGTGCAATTGAAATAATAATAATAATATCTATTTTAGAGAAAGAAAAAATGGGAAATATCTTTCCATTCCAAAGAGCAGCAATACTACAAAACATTCATGCAAAATAGCTGACCAATTTCACGATGGATTTAATTCCAAGTCTTCCTATATACAAATAAAATGTACAACGGGAATAAATTTGGTCGAGTGCGCTCCTATGACCGGTTATATGATTTATTGCATTCAGAGAGAGAGAGAGAGAGAGAGAGAGAGAGAGAGAGAGAGAGAGAGAGAGAGAACTGCACAGCAATACAAGTTCATCTGCCTATACGCAAATAAAATATACAGCAATAATTTTTGATTGAATTTGCTCTTATTTCAGAGAGAGAGAGTGAGAGAGGGAGAGAGAGCTGCCAAGCGATACACACAGTTGGCACTGACAAGGTTCACCCAAATTGTTGGGAGTTCGGGTTACACCCGAAATTGCACGTCAAAGGACACAAGGAAGCGTAATTAAAAGTGTTGGCACATCTCGGCGAAGGGGTTCATTACCGACTGGTTCTCATGAGGGGGAGGGGGAGGGGGAGGGGAGGACCATCAGTTTTAAGAGTGACGCAATTGCAACGCCTTTTGAAGTTCTAGAAGCTTCGGAAAAGGTTATGCTGTATCATTCGTGACCTTTCGAAAGATCACGTTCTCAAAAAGCTTAATTTAACCGTTCGTGAAGCTTGTTTAATACTCGTGACCTTTCAGAAGGTCATGTTCTCAAAAGGCTTCGTTTAACTGTTCATGAAGCTTGTTTTATCCTTAGCGACCTTTCAAAAGGTCATGTTCTCAAAAGGCTTCGTTTAACTGTTCGTGAACCTTGTTTAATACTCGTGACCTTTCAAAAGGTCACGTTCTCAAAAGGCTTCGTTTAACCGTTCATGAAGCTTGTTTTATCCTTCGTGACCTTTCAGAAGGTCACGTTCTCAAAAGGCTTCTTTTAACCGTTCATGAAGCTTGTTTTATCCTTCGTGACCTTTGAGAAGGTCATGTTCTCAAAAGGCTTCGTTTAAGCGTTCGTGAAGCTTGTTTTAATACTCGTGACCTTTCAAATCATGTTCTCAAAAGGTCTTGTTTTAGTGTTCGTGAAACTTCATTAGTTCGTGTTTAACATTCGTGACCTTTCAAAAGTTCATACCTGCAAAAGGCTTTGTCCCATTATTCGTGAGGCTTCAGTAGGTAATGTTTCCACATTCGTGACCTTCCGAAATGTCTCCATTTTCCCTGTGGCCTTAAAAGGTCTTGTTTTAGTAGTCGTGAAGTTTCTCGATTGTCATGGTTCATCATTCGCGAAGTTGCAGAGGATCATCTTTTAATATCCGTGAAGTTTCAGATAATCTTGCATCATCTTTTAGTTTTCAAACGGTCGTTTCAGCATCAATTCATCCTTTGTTGAATTTCGGCAAAAGGTCATGTTTCAACATCAGTGAAGTTTCAGAGGATAATTTCCCAACATCCGTGAAGTTTGAGAAGATAATTTTCCAACATCTGTGAAGTTTCAGAGGATCATCTTTCAACATCAGTAAAGTTTCAGAGACAAAGTTTCCAACATCCGTGAAGTTTCAGAGACAAAATTTCCAACATCCGTGAAGTTTCAGAAGATCATCTTTCAACATCAGTGAAGTTTCAGAGACAAAGTTTCCAACATTCGTGAAGTTTCAGAGGATCATCTTTCAACATCAGTGAATTTTCAGAAGATAATTTTCCAACATCCGTGAAGTTTCAGAGGATCATTTTTCAACATCAGTGAACTTTCAGAGGATAATTTTTCAACATCGGTGAAGTTTCAGAGGATCATCGTTCAACATTCAATGAAGTTTCAGCTCATCTTGCAATATGTGTTAAGTTTCAGAGGGTCATGCTTCAACATCACTGAAGTTTCAGAGGATGATCTTTCAACATCTGATGAAGTTTCATTTCATTTTGCAACATTCTTTAAGTTTCAGAAGTCATGCTTCAACATCAGTGAAGTTTCAGAGAGTCATGCTTCAAAATTCGTGAAGTTTCAGAGGATCATCTTTCAACATTCATTGAAGTTTCAGAGAATCATCTTCACTTCACTTCACGGATGTTGGAAGATGACCCTCACAAGCTTCACGAATGTTGAACCATGCCGTCCAGAAATTTCACGAATACTAACAAAAGGCTCTTGAAAGTTGCACGAAAGTCAGAGACCTCTCGAAAAGTCACGAATGTCAAAACATTTCCAACTGAAGCGTTACGAAAACGTGACCTTTTATCGCAAAGAAGGAAGCTGTTACCGGATAGAAAGGAGTGATTTTTATCTCCTTTACTCGACGTCACAACAACAATGGTCATGACCTGAAGGCGACCTGGAACCAACCCACTGCTGGCTGGTCATCGCGGAAAGATCTTATCTGGAAACTGACGTAACAATAGCGATGGTCAGTCCCATCAGATGGGTCTTGGGCTCCTGTTTCTTGCTAGAGACCTCTAGATATTTCTAACTTTCCACCAAATCGCGCTATTTGGTGTTATTAGAACGAATGACAAAGATGCTAATAATAATAATAATAATAATAATAATTAATAATAATAATAATAATAATAATAATAATAATAACGACAACAGTAATTGTTATTAAAATAATAACAGAAAGTCATTTATCATTGTTTTTCTTGTTGATAAATCTAACTAAGCATGTTTGTTTGTTTCTTTGTTTCTTTGTTATCAAGATTATGCATATAACACGATAGTGGATGTTACTGATAACAAATGAATGACATTGTCAGACAATTTGACGTAGTTATTAATACAAGTAGATGACATTGTCAGACAATCTGACTTCGTTATTAATACAAGTAGATGACACTGTCAGACAATTTGACGCAAGTTATTGATTACAAGTAGATGCCATTGTCAGACAATTTGACACAAGGTACTGATAACAAATAGATGACACTGTCAGACAATTTGACACAAGGTACTGATAACAAGTAGATGACTTTGCCAGACAGTTTGACACAAGGTACTGATAACAAGTTAGATGACATTTCCAGACAATTTGACACAAGGTTATTGATAAAAAGTACTAGATGACGTCATCAGACAATCTGACACAATTTCAGATAAGAAGATGAACTGTCAGACAGTTTGAACGAAGTATTTATAATTGGTAAAAAAAAAAAAAAAAAAAAAAAAAAAAAAAAAAAAAAAAAAAAAAAAAACAGAAATTACTTGTTAGGCTGCCAAGTTTTACTTCCAATTTTATTCTACTTTCCAATAAATTAAAAACTATTCTGTAAAAGAACTGAGAGAATTCCCTGGATTCAGCCGTCACAGTTTACCTAAAGTTTTTTTTTCCTGAATCAGTGGGTCATCGGAAAGTGGATTCAAGTCGATAGCACTTAATCCATCTACTATTCGAAGCCCTTGAAACCGGCTGACCATCCCCCTATTCTCGTTATTCCTGTTAGGAGGCGGGGGTGGGGGCGGGGGTGGGGGTCGGGGGGTTGGAAGTGGTAGAGTTACCCTCAAATGTTAACCCCCACTTGACAAATCCTTTTTGTGTGGGGGCGACTATGACCTTTGTTTTAATTTTCTGTAAAAGAAATCTATTGTGATGGTGTTGTCTGTCCGTCGGCACTTTTTCTGTCCACCCTCAGATCTTAAAAACTGCTGAGGAGGTTAGAGGGCTGTAAATTTGTGAGGTGATCATCCACCCTCCAAACATCAAACATACCAAATTGTAGCCCTCTAGCCTAAGTAGTTTTTAATTTTATTAAGGTTGAAGTTAGCATTGCTCTTGCGCTTAGTAACTACACAGGCCATCACCGGCCGTGGCAGAAATTTTCACGACCGTGGCATTATACACTGTACAGAAAACTCAATTGCACCGAAGATACAATAGGAACGAGTTTGAATAAGTCCTACACTTATCAGCTGTGTTTTTGTTTCCGTTGAGATTTTCATACATTTACTTACATCAAAACTATAGATTGGGAAAGTAACCCACAAAATTACTGTGTATAACGTGTTTACTTACAAGAATTTACATTTTATTTTACTCAACACCCGAGTACTTCCAGGCCCTATCTCTTGAAAAAGGGTCACAGATAGGGCCAGAAAGTACTCGAGTGTTGAGTAAAATAAAATGTGAATTCTTATAAGTAAACACGTTATACACAGTAATTTTGTGGGTTTCTTTTTCAATCTTCAGAAGAAAACTGAAAGAAGTTTTTGTTTGGTTCATCAAAACTATAGTTGTCAGGCACGAGCAGTTTACTCGTTATATTGAAAATAATTATTATAGTTCTCCTGTGGTGCCTACCAATGTCAAATTAGTGATTAGTGACTATAAGGGTTTATGAGGCGTTAAACTCGACAACATAAACATTTAGGCCCTTTGGGGCTATTTAATTGTCAGAATTAAATCTAGTTGATAATAACATAATGTTTTCAAAGTCCATACTACGGCTTATGCCTCGTTGTCGAACTTCTCATATCCAAAAGTCTTTTATTTCTGAGTAATTAGAACCTCAAATGGTCAAGCAAAGATGCCCAACAGTTCACACTGGAACAATTCCCCTTCTATTTTAATAATTTATCTATGTTTTTATCTATCTATTTATTAAATTATCAACTCGCCCATTTTTCTGATAACAAGTCTCTTCTTTCTGTATTTCTCATTATCCTTTGTAACTTCTTTCAAATGAACACCATACTCTTTGGAAGCTTGAATTTCAAGCCAGTGGGCCTTAAGGGCTTGTTCTGTTTGAATAATAATAATAATAATAATAATAATAATAATAATAATAATAATAATAATAATAATAATAATAATAATAATAATAATAATAATAATAATAATGAAAATACATTAAAATCTCATAATAGCATGAGTAACTAAAATAGTGAAGAAAGCCACAGTGGTGTAAGTGTGAAAATATTTTTATATATTAAAATTTATATATATATCTAATATATATTTTACACTTTCACCACTGTGGATTCTTCAGCAATAATAATAATAATAATAATAATAATAATAATAATAATAATAATAATAATAATAATAATAATAATAATAATAATAATAATAATAATGTTTAAAAAATCAAAACTAATTTTTTTAATAATAAAAATAATTTAAACACTTTTCAGAAAAGTTATGTTTTTAATATAATAATAATAATAATAATAATAATAATAATAGTAATAATAATAATAATAATAATAATGATGATGATTAAAGCACTTTAAAAATCTACGTTATGTTTTTAATACCAATAATAATAATAATAATAATAATAATAATAATAATAATAATAATAATAATAATATAATAATAATAAAATAAAAGCAATTGTTTTCAAAATCCACCATATGTCTTATGGCTTAAAAAGCCTACTGGCTGCAATAGAAGATTTTATCTCAGTCCCCCTGACGTAATTCCCTTCATCTGACGTCTGATTACAATCGAAAGTGGCAAGGCAATTCTCTCCTCCCCTTGACCACCAGACGTCTTCTTCTATTGAGTTTGTCTTTTCCTCGGGGGGTTGAATCCTGGCCTTTAACACACATGCATGCATACCTACATACATACATACATACACACACACACACATATATATATACATATATATATATATATATATATATATATATTATATATATATATATAATATATATATGTGTGTGTGTATCTGTGAGTGCGTATGTAGATAAAAGGCCCATAAAAAACCCTATTTGAACGTTGCAACCATAGTGTTTATGGGCCTTTTATCTCTATTATAACTGTTGTATTACAGTCAAAGACATTCACACACACACACACACACACACACACATATATATATATATATATATATATATATATATATATATATATACCTTATGTATACCTTTTCAAATATTGAACCATTTCAATCCTCTTCCATTACTATACATCCATCGAAAGTTTTTTTTTCTTTTTCTGTTTTTTTTCCTTCGGGAAAGCTGCAGAGACTTTATATTCTTCTCACGATTCTTTTTTCCCAGGACTGTTTTGGAAATGGTCCAATGTCTGCCGCTGCAGCTGACGACATTTAAACGATTCCGATTTGAATATATAGAATCTTTATGAATGTGAGGGGAGGGGAGGGGAGAGGAGGGGAGGGTAGGGGAGGCGAGGGGAGAAATGCAAACGTTTCGTAAAATAAAAATGTGAATGGACTACTAAATTTTATAAATGATGGGGGCAGTTGAATTTTTGTACATAATAGGGCTAATGAATTCTGTAAATAGTAGGGCTGTTGAATTTTGTAAATAATAGGGCTAATTAATTTTATAAATAATAGGAATATTGACTTTTATAAGTAACTGAACTGTTAAATTTTATAAATTACAGGAATACTGAATTTTACAAATAAACAATGCTAATAAATTTCATAAATAATAGGACTACTTATTTTTATAAATGGTAAGTCTATTTATTTTATAAATAGTAAGGCTGTTGAATTTTATAAATAATACATAGTAATAGGACTACTGAATTTCATGAATGGTAGGGCTGTTTAATTTTACAATATATACTACTGCTGAAAAAAAAAATAATAAGACTACTGAATGTTATAAATAATAATGATTGAACATTATGATTAGTAAGACTTTTGAATTTTATATATAAAAAAAGAATAAAATAAAAAAATAAACACATAATATAAGTATCGAATTTTATAAAATAACAAGTTCTGAATATTTTAGATAAATAGAAAATTCTATAAAAAAAATCAACACAATCAAATTTTATATATAAAAAAACTGAATAATAAAACATAAATCATTGCAAAAACTGGTGAATCTTTTTTCATTTAATTTTGATTACAAATAAAGTAAAATAAATAAATGCCATATCACTCTCTTAGGATTTTGAGGATTCTAAGACAAGAGAAATTTCAAAAGAAGTCCTTTTTCCATCACTTTGGCTTTTTGAATCACCTTGGCAGATGTGACGCCAGGCAACAGGAAATCAATCAAACCACAATTTTAAAAGAAAAAAATAGTCTAAAAAATATTAAATCAAAACGTAGTCTGTTCCCTACAGTTTGAATATTCAAGACTTCAAATCTACATATCGCCACTCAGAGATTTACCGAGAGAGAGAGAGAGAGAGAGAGAGAGAGAGAGAGAGAGAGAGAGAGAGAGAGAGAGAGAGAGAGAGAGTATCCAAAAACCTTTCTCTTTCCCAGGGCTAATACAAACTGAGAGAGAGAGAGAGAGAGAGAGAGAGAGAGAGAGAGAGAGAGAGAGAGAGAGAGAGAGAGAGAGAGAGAGAATCCTAAAACGTTTCTTTTTACCAGGATTATTAAAAGCTGAGAGAGAGAGAGAGAGAGAGACCTTACCTTACCTTACAGACCTTACATCTTGTTCGGGTTGCCCTAGGTCCCTCAGTGTGAGGCACCTCTAATGTCTACCAGAGAGTTGCTAGTACATCTTCCGGTATATTTTGCATCTTCCAATCTTGGATGGTCTGGGATGCAGTTTAGATATTTGTCGAGCTTATTCTTAAACACATCTACGCTCACTCCTGATATATTCCTCAGATGAGCTGGCAACGCATTGAATAGACGCTGCATTATCGATGCTGGTGCGTAGTGGATTAATGTCCTGTGTGCTTTCCTTATTTTTCCTGGTATAGTTTTGGGCACTATTAATCTACCTCTGCTTGCTCTTTCTGATATTTTTAGTTCCATGATATTTTCTGCTATTCCTTCTATCTGTTCCATGCCTGAATTATCATGTAGCGTTCTCTCCTTTCCTTTCAGACTATATAATTTTAGAATTGTAGTCTTTCCCAGTAGTCAAGGTCCTTAACTTCTTCTATTCTAGCTGTAAAGGACCTTTGTACACTCTCTATTTGTGCAATATCCTTTTGATAGTGTGGGTACCATATCATATTGCAATATTCAAGTGGACTACGAACATATGTTTTATAAAGCATAATCATGTGTTCAGCTTTTCTTGTTTTGAAGTGCCGTAACAACATTCCCATTTTTGCTTTACATTTTGCCAACAGAGTTGCTATTTGATCATTGCATAACATGTTCCTATTCATCATCACACCAAGGTCTTTAACTGCTTCCTTATTTGTGATTGTCTCATTATTAGGTCCCTTATATGCATATAGCTTTCTTTCTCTGTCTCCATAATTTATTGATTCAAATTTATCAGAGTTAAATACCATCCTATTTACCTCTGCCCAATCATATACTTTGTTAAGGTCTCTTTGTAGAGCGTTCCTATCTTCATCACAAGTAATTTCTCTACTTATTCTTGTGTCATCTGCGAAACTACTCACTACCGAATCCTTAACATTATTGTCTATGTCTTCAATCATAATAACAAACAGTATTGCAGCTAACACCGTACCTTGCGGCATACCGGATATTACCTTGGCTTCATCCGATTTCTCGTCGTTTGCAATAACTATCTGTTTTCTGTTGTGTAAAAATTCTTTTAACCATCTTCCTACTTTATCCACGATATTGTGTTTTCTAATTTTCTTCGCTAATATATTATGGTCTACTTTATCAAAAGCTTTTGCAAAGTCTAAATAAACCACATCTGTTTCATTTCCGCTTTTCATATTTTTGAATATGTTCTCACGGTGGACTAACAGTTGGGTTTGTGTACTTTTTCCGGGTACGAACCATGTTGTCCTTTATTAAACAAATTATTTTTTATTAAATGTTTCATAATATTTTTCTTCATTACCGTTTCATACACTTTCATAATATGTGATGTTAGACTCACAGGCCTATAATTACTTGCCTCTAGTCTTGATCCACTTTTGAAAGTAGGGGTAATATATGCTAATTTGTGCTCATCATAAATCTTGCCTGTATCTACACTTTGTCTTAATAATATTGCAAGTGGCTTTGCGATAGAATGAACTACTTTCTTTAACAAAATAGCAGGAATTCCATCAGGCCCTGCAGCAGCTCCATTTTTAATTTCATTAATAGCCTGCACAATATCAGCTTCATTAATATCTATGTCAGCTAAATATTCACTATTTTCATCCCTTACTTCTATATCATTATCTTCATTATCTATTCTAGGGGTGAATTCTCTCTTATATCGTTCTGCCAGTATGTTGCAAATTTCCTTTTTTTCATTCGTTAATCTCCCTTCAATTCTTAGAGGGCCTATTTCTATTCTTCTTTTATTCATCTTCTTCGCATATGAGTATAATAGTTTGGGATTTTGCTTGATATTTAATAGGGTTTTTTCTTCCAAGTCCCGTTTTTCATTTTCTTTTGATTGTATAATCTTTGTTCTGCATTTTCTATCTTACTTTTTAGTTCTATAACTTTCCATGCATTTTTTTTTTTTTTTTGCTAGACCTTTTTTCCACTTTCTGATTTTCTGGAACAAGAACCTTCTGTCTGTTGGTATGCATGACTGATGTTTACTTTTCTTCTTCGGTATATATCCACTATTTTCTCTAATATTTTTATATAATATCTCCGTATTTACCTTTATGTCATCACTTACGAAAATATTATCCCAATCTTTGTTTAATTCTTCATTTATTTCTGACCATTTTATATTTTTACTGTAGAAGTTGTATTTTCCATATCCTTCCCACTTTTTCATTTCTTGCTTATCTCTGTTTTCACTTGCTTTGGAATGGACTGTTAATTCTATGACATTATGGTCTGAAATACTCGCATTATAAACTATTATTTCTTTAACATAATTCATCTCGTTCACAAATACTAGGTCTAAAGTATTTTCCTTTCTTGTTGGCAGGTGATTTATTTGTTGAATGTTGTATTCTAGTAGCATATCTAATAGCTTTTCGAATTGCCTCTTATCTTCTGCACTACTATTACTCTCTTTTTTATATGTATAAGTACATCCACAATCTCCTATTTCGTTCTTTCGCAGTCTACAAAGGAAAGGAAATTGAAGTCTCCAGATAGGAGAATAGTCCAGTCCTTGTGATTTCTACATATATCATCCAATTTTTCTATTATTAAGTCAAACTCTTTAGTATTAGGAGGTCTATATATTACTATGTTCATTAATTTTTCAGATTCAAATTCTACCGCTATTAGTTCACATTCTGAGTTACTATATTTCTCATATATTTTTCCTTGTTTTTTGTCTTTCCCATATATTGCGGTTCCCCCTTGATTCCTATTTTTTCTATCTGATCTATAAGTTTGAAACCCTTTTATTTGATCATCATTCCCAGTCTCTTGGGAATACCAGGTTTCACTTATATTCATTATATCTATTTTCTTTTCATTGGGTTGGTTAGTTCTTCTAAGTACTCTATTTTTCTTTTTGAGTTACTCGTAACTAAACCCTGCGCATTCATCACTATGATGGTTTGCGTGTTTTTCTCCTTCATTAATTATTGGTAATAATAAGGATTTTCCCATGTCTCTTTCCTGTTCTGGTATGTTGTTCTTTTTTCATTTCCAGAAATTCTGACATTAAAAAATCCAACTTTTCCATAATATTTGTTCTTCCTTCATCATAATTATTCATTTGTGTCTGAATCTGCAATTTTCTCCATATCTGCAATATCCCCTTGCATAATAAAAACAGTTATTATCTCTTGAGTAGAATCTTGGAGCTGATGCATTGAAATTTTTTGCTGGCACCTCTGCATATCTCGTTGAGAGAGAGAGAGAGTATCCGAAAACCTTTCTCTTTCCCAGGAGAGAGAGAGAGAGAGAGAGACTATAATAAATCCTTGTTTCTAACTAAAACTATTAAAATCTGAAGGCTAAAGAAAGAGAGAGAGAGAGTACCCTAAAACCTGTCTTTTTACCAGGATTGTTAAAAGCACACACACACCACACACCACACCACACAGAGAGGAGGAGAGAGAAGAGAGAGGAAGAGAGAAGGAAGAGGGACGAGGAGAGAGAGAAAGGGAGAAGAATCCTAAAACCTTTCTTTTTTACCAGGAATTATTAAAAGCAGAGAGAGAGAGAAGAGAGATGAGAGGAGGAGGAGAGAGAGAAGAGAGAAGAAATCCTAAAACCTTTCTTTTTTATCAGGATTATTTAAAAGACAGAGAGAGAGAGAGAGAGAGAGAGAGAGAGGAATCTAAACCCTTTCTTTTTACCAGGATTATTAAAAGCACAGAGAGAGAGAAGGAGAGAGTGTGAGGAGAGAGAGAGAGAGGAGAGTATCCAAAAACCTTCCTCTTTCCCAGGGCTAATATAAACTGAGAGAGAGAGAGAGAGAGAGAGAGAGAAGAGAGAGAGAAAGAGAGAGAGAGAGAGAGAATCCTAAAACCTTTCTTTTAACCAGATTATTAAAAGCACAGAGAGAGAGAGAGAGAGAGAGAGAGAGAGAGAGAAGAGAGAGAGAGGGGGGGGGGGGTTTCTCAAAAAGGCCAGTGCGAAAAGGAATGATTGATGGGAACATTTTTGTCGATACAATAAGGACCAGATGTCTCTTCCCTTCGCGGCTCCCAGAAAGGGTGAAGGGAATTGGCACAGACAAGCGAGAGAGGGGAAATCCTTGCAATGGAAAGAAAGACGAAGGAAAATCAAAATAAAAGGGTATGATGATAAAATAAAGGCGAATATGCTGAATGAAAGACAGGCGGGGGAACACGGTGAGGGTGAGAGTAATTTATGATATATATATGTATATATATATAATATATATATATATATATATATATATAGTATATATATATATATACATCCCTCTCGTGAGTGATGGCTGTTTGGTTAAAAGCACTTCACTGTACGTACGTCCTGATTTCTTGGTTCCGAAGTTTGCGCCCGTGAGCCGACGAAAATATCAACTACAAAATTCCCCTTCGGCTAACATGTATGAAAATATATTCTCTCCGAGGTAGAGCGAATTGGATGTTAAAGGACATTTTGTAGCTTAATGCATAAGATATGAATCACGGTGATGTGATGAGACATTATATATATATATATATATATATATATATATATATATATATATATACGTATGTATACAAAATAGGAAAGCGAATTCAATTAAAACTAAATATAGGGCTTGCTTCAGACATTGCTATATCATACCAAGTGCCTAGATTTTACGAAAAATAAGCATAACCAATATCACAGTTCCATGGATTGCCACAACAAAACATCCCAACCTTACACACCCTGTACTCTCTCTCTCTCTCTCTCTCTCTCTCTCTCTCTCTCTCTCTCAGTGAATAGATTCTGGCATCGCGAGTAAATAATAACATTACATAAACGTATTCTCTGGAGACAATAACCTAACAATAACAATGCCATGACTATTATCTTCGGAACACTGAACAACAGAAGCAACTCCAGGTAAAACAGAAATAAATAATGTTTCATAAATAGTTATAAAAATGACTTGATTGTTATCCTTTAGTCACGAAAAATTAAAATGAAATTAGAACAATATATAAATATCGATGTAATGAAAACATGACGCTATCAGTCACTGTAAAAACAATATACCCAGAGACACACACACACACACTACACACACACACACCAGACACATACACAAGCATACACAATGCCGCGACGGCCGGAAAGCATACTTATCCTAGTAAAAGAAAGTGAATAAGAGAAAATTTGATAAAGCGAAGGGAATATTATGAGGACAGAGAAGTTAAAAGTCATTTGGTCAGAGTGAAGTTCGGCCTAAGTAGGCATTGTTTCAAGAGGACTGGTTGAATGATCGATTGATTTAATAATAAAAACTGGCGCTCCAATGACGACATGCTGTCAACGACGTCAAGAAGAGCCGCGCAGAGCCATTTAAACGGCTCAAGAAGAAATAAAGCCTTAAAAGCCTTAAGAGCCACACGGGGATTCAGGTTTATAAAGAGCGTTCCTTTAAAATCAAAACATTGTTTTGTATTTAAAAAATCATCCTTTTATTTCTATCCAGGTTACAGAAAAACATTGATCCTAAATGGATCAAAATATAAAAGTTTTGAAGAATTTTTTTCAAATTTACAAAACTCTACTCTTTCATTTCGGTCCAGATTACAGGGCGTCACTTAAAGAAAATTTTAAAAATAAATAAATAAATGAATAAATAAATGAAAACCCCTTTCATTTCAGTCCAGGTTACAGGGCTTCACTAAAAAAAATAAATAAAATAAAATAAAACTACCATTTCATTTCAGTCCACATTACAGGGCGTCACTTAAAAAAAATCTTTAAATGGAAAAAATGAAAAGTAAAAAACATGAAAAATAAAAAATAAAACAACTACCATTTATTCCAGTCCAGGTTACAAGGCGTCACTTAAAAAAAAAAACTTAAAAATAAGAAAATAAAAAAAACTACCATTTCATTTCAGTCCAGGTTACAGGACGTCACATAGAAAATAAAAAAAATTAAAATACTCTCAATTCCGTCACGATTACAGGGCGACAATTAATAAACGAAAAAAAAAATAAATAAAAAATACTCTTCCATTTCAGTCCAGGTTACATGAAAACATTAATCCTACAGTTTAAAAAAAACAACAACTTCAAGGACTATCAACTCAATCATCCCGTGAGCAACAGGATTACATGATCATTTGTGGCAATTTCCCACACGCACGACGCTTCCCCACTCACGCCCTTCTCGATCCCCTCTCCATAGCCCCCCCCCCCTCCCCCCCCCCCTACAAAACACTTCAGTGGTCAACACGCTTACTTGACTAGATTTCTAAACACCACGCAAGAACAGGGGCCAACAGAAATAAGGTTCTTCCTGTCACCAAAAAATCAGATGAAGTGTACATCTCTCTCTCTCTCTCTCTCGTGATTATTATGCACAATAAGTTCCTTAAGATTCATATCTTTCTTTCAAAAGCTTTTAACGATGTTCACTGCTCTCTCTCTCTCTCTCTCTCTCTCTCTCTCTCTCTCTCTCTCTCTCCTCTCTCTCTCATTACATAATTTCCTCAACGACTAAATAACACAAACAAATGCAATCTGGTGTGAGTCTACCCAATAAACACTTCAAAGACTAACAAGGTAAAATTGTCTCTCTCTCTCTCTCTCTCTCTCTCTCTCTCTCTCTCTCAATCCTTCTTTCCTAGAGCTCCCCAACAAATTATATCACTTCCCAGACGACATAACTACATACACACAAAATGAAGAAACGTATAAAGAGAAAAAATGCAGTGGTGCGAGTCGACCAAACAAACAGAACGGTATCAGCCTTTTCAGACTCTCTCTCTCTCTCTCTCTCTCTCTCTTTCTTCTTCTTCTTCTTCTTCTTCTTCTTCTTCTTCTTTCACTCACACATCACACCACTTCCCCAAAGACATAATTACATGCAGTAAAAAAAAACCAAAGAAACGCACAAAGGGACAAAATGCAATGTGGTACGAGTCGACCAGACAAACAGAATACAATCAGCCTTTTCACACACACTCTCTCTCTCTCTCTCTCTCTCTTTCTCTCTCTCCTCCTTTCACCCACACATCACACCACCTCCCCAAAGACATAATTACATGCAAAAAACAAAGTGAAACATATAAAGGGAACAAATGCAACGTGGTACGAGTCGACCAACCAAACGTAAACACACAAACGGGCTTGCAGTGTTCCCCCCCCCACAACTGTTGCGTGAAGCAGAAAGCAGCTCCTGATTGGCATATTCTTGCCCGTAGTGAACTTCTCCCCCCGTTGCTTGATGCCAGTCATTACGAAAAGAACGGGAATGGGAACAGAAGGAATGAGAATGTTGGTATTTGGCTCTCCTGTGTATGAATATGCAACCGCGCAGTTTGCATATGCAAGGAAGGACAGGAGGAGGAGGAGGAGGAGGAGGAGGAGGAAGAGGAGGAAGATTTCATTTCCTTTACGAGAGGAAACATAATTTTCTGGAGCTCTCTCTCTCTCTCTCTCTCTCTCTCTCTATCTCTCTCTCTCTCTCTCTCTCCTCCCCTCTCTCTCTCTCTCTCTCTTACGATGACCACTGTGTTAATCGATTCCAATACCTCGTCTCTCAATTAACATGCAGATCACAATTCTCTCTCTCTCTCTCTCTCTCTCTCTCTCTCTCTCTCTCTCTCTCTCTCTTTCACGTGTGGCCACTGCGTTAATCGACTGCATTTAAATGTAAATATTTCTTCGAAATTTCAATTAACATAATCATAATGTCCTCTCTCTCTCTCTCTCTCTCTCTCTCTCTCTCTATAATGGACCCCGTAAGGAAATAGTTCCGTCAGTGGACCTCATGCGGTGCACTGTAGGCATTACTCAAGGTGCTTTGCAGCGTGCCTTCGGCCCTTGGCTGCAACCACTTTCGTTCCTTTTACTGTACCTCCTTTCATATTCTCTTCCTTCGTCTTACTTTCCACCCTCTCCTAACACTTGATTCATAGTGGAACTGCTTTGAGGTTTTCCTCCTGTTACACCTTTCAAACCTGTCACTGTCACTTTCCATTTCAGCGCTGAATGACCTCATATGTCCTAGTGCTTGGCCTTTGTCATTCTTGCTCGCGTTTAGGATTTTGGAATCGGCTAACGTTTTCATGGACGCCACGACTGTCAGAAAAAAAAAAAACTATTCATATAGAACCCCGCAGGAGGGTAGTGCCGTCAGTGCACCTCATGCGGTGCACTGTAGGCCATTTGACTTCTTCCTTTACCTTTACTGCACCTTTGTTCATATTCTCTTTCTTCCGCCTTTCTTTCCAACTTGCCAGGTTTTCCTTCTGTTACGCCTCTCGAACCTTTTTACTGTCAGTTTCAGTTTCGGCGCTGAATGACCTCATACTGTACGTCCCATGGAGCACTTAACCTTTGACCTAAATTCTATATCTAATGCTATTCCATTCTATTCTATTGGTACAGAGCAAGCCACCAACAAAGAGGCCACTGACTTGAAATTCAAGCTTCCAAAGAATATTATCGTGTTCATTTAAAATATATATATAATATATATCTATATATATATATATATATATATAATATATATATATATATATATATAATGTATATATATATATATATATATATATATATATAGAGAGAGAGAGAGAGAGAGAGAGAGAGAGAGAGAGAGAGAGAGAGAGAGAGAACAAGAAGCCTTTGAATTCATCTCACCTCCTGAAGACAAAACTTTGCCCATATCCATATTAGGAAATCTACTGTAGGTCGTCACACAACCCCCTACCCCCACTCACTCCCCCCCCCCCAACCCCCCGCCCCCCCATCCAAAAAACCCAAGTCCGAAGAGCCCGCTAATAGCTGTATTTACCAAGAGCTCAAAAAACTTCCGAATACTTTGCAACCGGGCGACACGAAATAAGACCATCGTTTAAGTGCGAGTTTTCCTCGCTTAGGGGACGGGGGGTGGGGTTTAGGGGGGGGGGGGCGGGGGGGGAGCGTTGTAAATGGGAATGATAAGAACCTATTGGGAAGGAGTCTCTTAATATAGCGATAAATTTGCGGGACATATTCTTCTTTTCAGGGAGGACATTATGGGGGAAAGGGGGAAGGCTTTTTCATTATTATAACAATAAGCCACACATATTTTCTACAGGTCGTAAGTTAAGCATAATTCATATCAACTAACTATTTATTTTAGTACATAAATAAGTAGTATGTGATCTCTTTGCGCTTAAATTTTATTTTTTCAACTTTCGCGAACCCCAAGTAAGTAATTGATGACTTTGAAATATTGGCAGTCACGGGAGATTCGAGTTCTTAGAATAAACGTGAAAAATGTTCATAAATATTTGGAATTTATCATCCACACTCGATGTACCATTTTTCCACTTAATTTACGGTGTATTTGATAGCAACAAATGTTTCTAGTTTATGAATTCTCTCTCTCTCTCTCTCTCTCTCTCTCTCTCTCTCTCTGTTAATCGATTCTATTTCAATGTAAATATTTCATCTCTATCTATCAGCGTTTGTGCATGTGTATGGGTGTGTGTGTCTTCCCTATCTACCAACGTTTGTGCATGTGTATGTATGCATATGTCTTCCCTATTGTCAGCGTTTGTGCATGTGTACGTATGCATGTGTCTTCTCTACTATCAGCGTTTGTGCATGTGTACGTATGCATGTGTCTCCACTACTATCAGCGTTTGTGCATGTGTGTGGGTGCAGGTATTATCTATCTATAAGCGTTTGTGCATGTGTTCTCTATCTATCAGCTTTTGTGCATGTGTACGTATGCATGTGTCTTCTATATCTATCAGCGTTTTTGCATGTGTGTGGGTGCATGTGTTCTCTATCTATTAGCGTTTGTGCATGTGTATGTATGCATGTGTCTCTATCTATCAGCGTTGGTGTACTCGCATGTGTATGTTTTATCTATATATCTATCTATCAGCGTTTGTGCACGTGTATGTGTGCTTGTGTCCTCTATCCAACTACCAGCCTTCGTCGAAGCAAAACTATGCATGCATGTGTATACCAGCGTGTCCGTATCTCTCTCTCTCTTCTCTCTCTCTCTCTCTCTCTCTCTCTCTCTCAGTGTTTAATCACCCTTCGGCCTAAAATGAGATTGTGCAAAATAGCTTCATTTAATTACGACAGCGTTCAATGGGCCGCCACATATTGCTTTCCCATATCCATCCCAGCTTCCGGCTAATGAACTAATCTACAATCAAGAGTTTAATTTGGGTCCTCGCGCCTGAGTTTCGCGCTTTTTTTTATCTTTTTTTTTTTTACAATTTTTATTACGCTTGCATAAAATGTCAGTCGCTTTTCGTTATGTTGCTGTCGTTGTTTTTGATGCGTGAGAAAGCGTCTTATATTCGCCGTTTCGTTCGCAGCCAAGATGGGCAGATGGTGATGCTCCCAACAGGGGCGCTTCGGGAGGGCATTACTTGACGTCACGTTCTGCGCAGGATGGATCTGAGGGAACACACACATTCCATTCTCTCTCTCTCTCTCTCTCTCTCTCTCACACACATTCACAAATATTAATGCTACCTATACTTCGATCAGGCAAGTGGAGCAATTTTGGGTCTGGTCAGTAATTGAATGGCTGACCACCGGAATTACCTGCCAGCCACGGTCGGCAATTGTTTCATGTTTATATAATATATATCTATATAGTATATATATTATATATAATAGTAATATATAATATATATATATAATATATATTATATATAACATATATATTGTGTCAGCTTCCACCGCTTTAATGGGAAAAGAAAAAGGCTTCCAAAGAAGAATATTATTATTATTATATTTTTTTTCTCTATCCCAGTCCTCTAATTCGACTGGGGTGGTATTTATAGTGGGGGCTCCGGGTTTGCATCCTGCTCCTTAGGAGTTCCCTCCAACTTTTCTACCATGTGTGCCGTTTCTTAGGAGTCACACTCTTGCTGCATGAGTCTTGGGAGCTACTTCAGCTCTAGTTTTTCTAGATTCCTTATTATTATATTATTATTTTATTATTATTATTATTATTATTATTATTATTATTTTTATCGCAGTCATCCTATTCGACATGGGTGATTTTTATAGTGTGGGGTTCCGGGTTGTATCCTGGCTCCTTAGGAGTCCATCACTTTTCTCGCTATGTGCGCTGTTTCTTAGAGCAATCTCTTCTGCATGAGTCCTGGAGCTACTTCAACATCTAGTTTTTCCAGGTTCCTTTCCAGGGATCTTGGGATCGTGCCTAGTGTTCCTATGATTATGGGTACTACAATTTCCGCTGGCACGTCCCATATCCTTCTTATTTCTATTTTCAGGTCCTGATACTTATTATTATTATTATTATTATTATTATTATTATTAATTATTATTATTAAGAAGATAAAGAACCCTATTCATATAGACCAAGTTCACCACAGGGGCCATTGACTTGAAAATCAAGCTTTCAAAGTACACTACGGTTCTCATTAGGAAATGAGAGTGAACTTATGAACAAATACTCAATAAAACAAATAAAGTCATTTCTCAGTTGAAAATCAAGCTTTCAAAGTGCACTAAGGTTCTCATTAGGAAATGAGAGTAAACTAAAACAAATACTCAATAAAACAAATAAAGTCATTTCTCAGTGCCAAAGCGACCGGAGTCACTATGACTTGGACATTTTTATCATCGAAGATTCACCCCGGCTCAAGAAAGCCAAGGTCTCGGCCAGAATGGGGGGGCGTGTTCTCACAGGTGGGAGGGGACAGGTTCTAGAGGGGCCTTTTTGGTGAACAGGTTCCACAGGTGATGCGGTGAACTCTACCTGTACTTTATTATTATTATTATTATTATTGTTATTATCAGACGAGCCGAATTCACTCCGACAAACACACACACTCAACACACACACACACACACACACACACACATATATATATATATATATATATATATATATATATATATATATATATATATATGACCTGATCTCGGTCATTTGTGGGTTCGGGATATGAAGGAAAAACAGGAGAGAGATAAGTTTACGTGCATGCACTGCAGGACATGCAAAAATAATAATCGAGGGAACGTTTAACACAGGTGTATTCTTCTTCGTTACACAGGTGGCCTTTAACTGTAATCCTTACGTTAACTATGTTAGTGCACAACTAGACGGCATGTTAGACTGTTATTGACACTACATGGTGACACACGTCTTTGTGGCGGCCGACGGGAATGCGACTGCGGGCAGTGGGCACTCGGTTCTTCGCCCAGTCTGTCTGTACTACTGTATGGGACCCGCTAACGAACTGATCTGACCGGTAGTGCGGCCTGTTTCAAATGCCCCCTACTACACACAGCATCGTTATGCAAGAAGCTGATTGGTTATTCTGGCTCCTTAGACACAAGGGGCCAATCAAGAAGGGATATAGAGATGCGTGGCACTCTTTTGAACTGGCCAAGCCACACCAACTTGTAACGTCTTTGCGGTTGACTTGTTTTGTTACACGTACGCACAGCATCACTTATAACGGTTGCAGACTATCACGTAAAGGGCATACGCAAAACTGTATTGAATCAGCTCAAATATATATCTATATATATATATATATATATATATATTATATATATATATATATATAAAAATATATGCTCTTTTTATATATGTTATATGTAGTTTCACCAGTGCAAATAACCGTCATTATTTTTAGTAATAACATATATTCGCCCTTAACAACAAAACTTCTGTCGACTAAACTCGGCGGTTTCAAAAACAATTATGTATATGTACGTATGCATGTGTATGATTAAATATATATATATATATATATATATATATATATATATATATGTATGTGTGTGTGTGTGTGTGTGTGTGTGTGTGTGTGAGAGAGAGTGTGTGTGTGTGTTTGTGTATATTTATAATCAATTGCCAACATTAAAAAAACGTTTAAGTCAGTTTCGAAAAATCTCTGTAAATAAGGAATTACTTTTAAAAAACAAAACATAGTCAATATATATATATATATATATAATATATATATACGTATATATATATATATATATATATAATTTATTTACCTCATGAACACACACATACACAAACAATACAAATAAACGTACACACACACACAAACATGAAAATCAATACACGTTCCCTGCCTCCGGAGAGAAGTTAGAAAGTTGAATCGTGTTGCAAACGTTGAGCTGAACTTATAGAAGTTGCAAAGACCCACCGTTGCACCTTGAGCTTAATTCCCTTCCCTTCTTCCTTGTTACTACCCAGGGCAATGGTTTCCCCCCCCCTCCCCACCCCCCCATTACCCCCCCCCCCCCCCCTCCCCCCCCCCCCTCTCCTCCTTCTCTCTCAACTGCCCAGCCTGAACCCTGGTGGTCGTAGGTGTGGTTGATGGGGG
The DNA here is from genome assembly GCF_015104395.2 of Macrobrachium nipponense. Classification (NCBI taxonomy): domain Eukaryota; kingdom Metazoa; phylum Arthropoda; class Malacostraca; order Decapoda; family Palaemonidae; genus Macrobrachium; species Macrobrachium nipponense. The sequence goes on from NC_087206.1 coordinate 83,301,807, forward strand.
TTCTTGCAAGGCAGATGATGGTAATGATGGGGGTGGGGTGGGGGGGGGGAGTAGGGGGAGGTGGTGGGGGGGTAGATGGGAGGAGGGGTGAGGTAAGACGGACAGGATAGAAGAGAGACGTGGAGTATCAATATTTAATGGTTCATCTCACCAGCAGGTAAGATGATTATGGCCTTGCTTTGTGTGTCGTATAATCCTCTCTTCTTTACGCAATAAAATACCTTTCTTTATTTTCTTTTTTTTGTCTTTTATATAAACTTAAAACGTTTTCTACTGATTGTTAAAATATACAAATTTCTCGGGATCATTATTACACGTATATACTCCTTAATATTAATAATTATCATGAATTATGAAATTATTATTTTACGATGACAGAAACCATCGTGAATATGAAGCCGCTATATACATCACGGTGGAGAGAGAGAGAGAGAGAGAGAGAGAGAGAGAGAGAGAGAGAGAGAGATGAGAGATAGAGGGTCGTCATAGCTTAGTTATTGTAGGAAGTCTTAAGTCTTAAGGAGAGAGAGAGAGAGAGAGAGAGAGAGGGTCATAGCTTAGTTATTGTAGGAAGTCTTAATGAGAGAGAGAGAGAGAGAGAGAGAGAGAGAAGAGAGCCATATCCTAGATATAATAGGAAGTCTCATCCGCTGAATAAATATCTTCTTCCTTGGTCTTACATTACTCCGGTAAAAAAAAAAAAATCTTTATAGCTCATTATTATTGCCTTCTGTTGCTGGACTTGCAACGTTGCTACATGTGTGAAGTGATACAGAAAACAAGGAAGGCGCTGTTGGGGAGTTACACCAGCCGACAATAAGATAATGGAACTTGATTCTCTCTCTCTCTCTCTCTCTCTCTCTCTCTCTCTCTCTCTCTCTCTCTTCATCTCTCTCTCTCTCATGCGCTAGCATTCTAAAAGATAGTCTTTAACTCTCTCTCTCTCTCTCACTGCGCTAACATTCTAAAAAATTCTCTCTCTCTCTCTCTCATTGCGCTAGTATTCTAAAAAAAATTAACTCACTCACTCTCTCTCTCTCTCTCTCTCTCTCTCTCTGCGCCAGCATTATAAAAATTGTCAAGGGCTACTTAGATTATATATATATATATATATATATATATAATATATATATATATATATATATATATATATTAGCGCCACAATATACATATCACTCCTACTAAGCACTTTTCTTTAATTAAGGTTACCACGACTGACCGTAAATCTAAACTGCTCCTGACGTGAAGAGCCATGGTCCCACTACCTGCAAAGAAGAAAAGAACAAAATGAAAACAATTGAAATTAAGAGAAAAATAAATAAATAAATAAGTAAATAAATAAAAGCGTTAAAAAATAAATAAACAAAAGCATTAACTAATACAGACTTATTACTGCCTTACAATCTGACAATGAGGTCCATGTGTGAACGGACATCAATATGTGGAAATCTACATCCTTCCATACGGGGCATAAGTATACCGTGTATACTTATCTGAATACGCATACACATACATATGCATTCAAACACAAATGCACAATGGATGATCATACGATCATTTAGGTTGAAACCTGTGTGGGATACGTTCGTGATATGTTGCCAACGTGTTAATACCGTTCTACTGCAATGTGTCTGAATGTTGGAGTGAAATATAAAATTTAGGCCAAAGGCCCAGCATTGCGACCTATGAGGTCATTCAGCCCTGAAAGGTAAATTGACGGGTAGAAGGTTTGAAAGGCGTAACAGGAGGAAAACCTCAAAGCAGTTGCACTATGAATCAATAGTTAGCAGAGGGTGGAAAGTACGATGGAAGAAAGAGAATATGAACGGAGGTACATTAAAAGGAATGGAAGGGGTTGCATCTGGATTACTTGGAATGGGAAGAGGTCACCTTGACCTTTGTCGGAATCGTGACCTGACTTGGAGGTGCAGTTTCACGTCAGAAGATTCAGCATCTTACGATAATCCAGGATTTGGCGGGAAACGTTTAATATAAATACTTTTATTGACATGCGAAATAAATTTCGAAACTTTTGAGTCCATGTGAACCTATACTCTTTGCGTTTATTTCGATTTAATTTATATATATATATATATATATATATATATATATATATATATATATATATATATATATATATATATATCGAGCTACAATGTCCTTTAATATATAATTCGCTCTACCTCGGAATTAATATATTTTCATATATGCTTAAACCGAAGGGGAATTTTTCTCGATAATAGATTTGCCTGGACCAGGGCGCGAACCTATGGATCCTTTCAAACCCAGGAACGTCAGTGAAGCTTTATCTACTACACCACCGCGAGAGGCTAAAAGTTCATGTCGCCTCTCACCCTCATATACCTTTCGCGCGCAGGTAATTAGTGGTTTGGAGACAACATCAAAACCCACCTCGACTCGGTAGTGTTTGTAGTGCTTTTGACAGCACGTAGCCAATCTATAAAGTCATATCACATTTCCGTGATTCATATCATAATCGAGCTACAATGTTTCCTTTAATATCTAATTCGCTCTACTCGGAATTAATATATTTTCATATATGCTTAACCGAAGGGGAATTTTTTCTCGATAATAGATTTGCCTGGACCAGGGCGCGAACCTATGGATCCTTTCAAACCCAGGAACGTCAGTGAAGCTTTATCTACTACACCACCGCGAGAGGCTAAAAGTTCATGTCGCCTCTCACCCTCATATACCTTTCGCGCGCAGGTAATTAGTGTTTGGAGACAACATCAACCCATCGACTCCGGTAGTGTTTGTAGTGCTTTTGACAGCACGTAGCCAATCTATAAGTCATATCACATTTCCGTGATTCATATACATATATCGAGCTACAAGTTCCTTTAATATCTAATTCGCTCTAACCTCGGAATTAATATATTTTCATATATGCTTAACCAAAGGGGAATTTTTTCTCGATAATAGATTTGCCTGGACCAGGGCGCGAACCTATGGATCCTTTCAAACCCAGGAACGTCAGTGAAGCTTTATCTACTACACCACCGCGAGAGGCTAAAAGTTCATGTCGCCTCTCACCCTCATATACCTTTCGCGCGCAGGTAATTAGTGGTTTGGAGACAACATCAACCCACCTCGACTCCGGTAGTGTTTGTAGTGCTTTTGACAGCACGTAGCCAATCTATAAGTCATATCACATTTCCGTGATTCATATACATATATCGAGCTACAATGTCCTTTAATATCTAATTCGCTCTACCTCGGAATTAATATATTTTCGTATATGCTTAACCGAAGGGGAATTTTTTCTCGATAATAGATTTGCCTGGACCAGGGCGCGAACCTATGGATCCTTTCAAACCCAGGAACGTCAGTGAAGCTTTATTCTACTACACCACGCGAGAGGCTAAAAGTTCATGTCGCCTCTCACCCTCAATATACCTTTCGCGCGCAGGTAATTAGTGGTTTGGAAGACACATCAACCCACCTCGACTCCGGTAGTGTTGTAGTGCTTTTGACAGCACGTAGCCAATCTATAAGTCATATCACATTTCCGTGATTCATATACATATATCGAGCTACAATGTCCTTTAATATCTAATTCGCTCTACTCGGAATTAATATATTTTTCATATATGCTTAACCGAAGGGGAATTTTTCTCGATAATAGATTTGCCTGGACCAGGGCGCGAACCTATGGATCCTTTCAAAACCCAGGAACGTCAGTGAAGCTTATCTACTACACCACCGCGAGAGGCTAAAAGTTCATGTCGCCTACTCACCCATCTATACCTTTCGCGCAGCAGGTAATTAGTGGTTTGGAGACAAACATCAACCCACCTCGACTCCGGTAGTGTTTGTAGTGCTTTTGACAGCACGTAGCCAATCTATAAGTCATAATTTCACATTTTCCGTGATTTCATATACATATATCGAGCTACAATGTCCTTTAATATCTAATTCTGCTCCTACCTCGGAATTAATATATTTTTCATATATGCTTAACCGAAGGGGAATTTTTTCTCGATAATAGATTTGCCTGGACCAGGGCGCGAACCTATGGATCCTTTTCAAACCCAGGAACGTCAGTGAAGCTTTATCACTACACCACCGCGAGAGGCTAAAAGTTCATGTCGCCTCTCACCCTCATATACCTTTCGCGCGCAGGTAATTAGTGGTTTGGAGACAACATCAACCCACCTCGACTCCAGGGTAGTGTTTTGTATATGAATCACGGAAATGTGATTATGACTTATAGATTGGCTACGTTGCTGTCAAAAGCACTACAAACACTACCGGAGTCGAGGTGGGTTGATGTTGTCTCCCAAACCACTAAAATTACCTGCGCGCGAAAGGTATATGAGGGTGAGAGGCGACATGAACTCTTAGCCTCTCGCGGTGGTGTAGTAGATAAAGCTCACTGACGTTCCTGGGTTTGAAAGGATCCATAGGTTCGCGCCCTGGTCCAGGCCAAATCTATTATCGAGAAAAAAATTTCCCCTTCGGCTAAGCATATGGAAAATAGGTAAAAAAATTAATTACCGAAGGTTAAAGAAAGCCGAATTAGATAGTTAAAGGACAATTTGTAGCCGAAGTATATGTATATTGAATCACGGAAATTGGGTTTTAAATATGACTTATTAGATTGGCCCTAACTTTGCCCCTGGTTCAAAGCACTACCAAACAACCTACCGGAGCGAGGTGGGGTGGAAAATGGTTGGTTCTCCAAAAACCACTAATGGACCTCGCGCGCGAAAGGTATAATGAGGGTGAGAGGGCGACATGAACTTTTTAGGCCTCTTCGCCGGTGGTTTTGTAGTAGATTAAAGCTTACTGACGTTCCTGGGTTTTGAAAGGATCCATGGGTTCGCGCCCTGGTCCAAGGCAAATTCTAATTATTCGGAGAAAAAATTTCCCCCCTTCGGGTTAAGCCATATGAAAATATATTAATTCCGAGGTAGAGCGATTAGATATTAAAGGACATTGTAGCTCGATATATGTATATGAATCACGGAAAATGTGATATGACTTATAGATTGGCTACGTGCTGTCAAAAGCACTACAAACACTACCGGAGTCGAGGTGGGTTGATGTTGTCTCCAAACCACTAATTACCTGCGCGCGAAAGGTATATGAGAGGCGACGAACTTTTACCTCTCGCGGTGGTGTAGTAGATAAAGCTTCCACTGACGTTACCTGGGTTTGAAAGGATCATAGTTCGCGCCCTGGTCCAGGCAAAACATTATCGAGAAAAAATTCCCCTTCGGTTAAGCATATGAAAATATATTCCGAGTAGAGCGAATTAGATATTAAAGGACATTGTAGCTCGATATATGATAGAATCACGAAATGTGATATGACTATAGATTGGCTAACGTGCTGTAAAAAAGCATACAAACATACCGGAGTCCGAGGTGGTTGATGTTGTTCTCCAAACCACTAATTACCGCGCGCGAAAGGTATATGAGGGTGAGAGGCGACATGAACTTTTAGCCTCTCGCGGTGGTGTAGTTAGATAAGCTTCACGACGTTCCGGGTTTTGAAAGGATCCATAGGTTCGCGCCCTGGTCCAGGCAATCTATTATCGAGAAAAAATTCCCCTTCGGTTAAGATATATGAAAATATATTAATTCCGAGGAGAGCGAATTAGATATTAAAAGACTTGTAGCGAATATATGATAGAATCGGAAATGTATATGACTTATAGATGGCTCGTGCTGCAAAAGCACTACAAACATGGAGTCGAGGTGGGTTGATGAATTGTCACAAACCACTAAATTACCTGCGCGCGAAAGGTATATAGGGTGAGAGGCGACTGAACTTTTTAGCCATCTCGCGGTGGTGTAGTAGAAAGCTTCACTGAGTTCCTGGGTTTGAAAGGATCATAGTTCGCGCCCTGGGTCAGGCAAATCATTATCGAGAAAAAAATTCCCCTTCGGACTAGATAAAAATATAAAAATTCCGGAGTAGAGCGAATTAGATAGGGGTAAAGGATTGTAGCTCGATATATGTATGAATTCACCGGAAATGTATAGACTTATAGATTGGCTACGTGCTGTCAAAAGCACTACAAACTACCGGAGTCGAGGTGGGGTGATTGCTCCTAACCATAATTACCTGCGCGAAAGGTATATGAGGGTGAGGCGACATGAACTTTTAGCCTCTCGCGGTGGTGTAGTAGATAAAAGCTTCACTGACGTTCCTGGGTTTGAAAGGATCCATAGGTTCGCGCCCTGGTCCAGGCAAATCTATTATCGAGAAAAAATTCCCTTCGGTTAAGCATATATGAAAATATATTAATTCCGAGTAGAGCGAATTAGATATTAAAGGACATTGTAGCTCGATATATGTATATGAATCACGGAAATGTGATATGACTTATAGATTGGCTACGTGCTGTCAAAGCACTACAAACACTACCGGAGTCGAGGTGGGTTGATGTTGTCTCCAAACCACTAATTACCTGCGCGCGAAAGGTATATGAGGGTTGAGAGGCGACATGAACTTTTAGCCTCTCGCGGTGGTGTAGTAGATAAAGCTTCACTGACGTTCCTGGGTGAAAAGGAGAAAAAAATCCATAGGTTCGCGCCCTGGTCCAGGCAAATCTATTATCGAGAAAAAATTCCCCTTCGGTTAAGCATATATGAAAATATATTAATTAACCGAGGTAGAGCGAATTAGATATTGAAAGGACATTGGTAGCTCGATATATGTATTATGAATCACGGAAATGTGATATGACTTATATATATATATATATATATATATATATATATATATATATATATATATACATATATATTTCTTTTTATCCATGCTGACTGACCCGTTATTTCCTGGGGAATTATGAGGGTAATAAAAACAAAACGAAATTAATTGTTATTACTCTGTATCTGAATAAAAAGAGATGAGTTTCCTTTATAAATAATTCATTATTTCAAAGTTAATCCATAGGGCCATATTCCTTTATGACGTGGGATTATGGTCATTGCTTTGGATTAAGCTGGTCATTCTCCATTCATTATATCAGCATAATACAATGAAATTCTTCATTTAAATATTATACAAAGACGGAGTTTATATAAACATTATGTGAAGGCAGCTTCACTACATGTACATGATATAAAGCCAGTCATTGTAATTTCTAAATATTATACAAAGACAGTCATTATATAAACATTATAAAACAGTCTTTACAACGATACAATGACGAATTTATTATATAAACATTCTACAAAGACAGAGTCATTAGATAAACATTATACTAAGACAGTTTCATTATATATATAATTATACAATAGCAATCATTGTATAAACATTATACAATGATAGATTCATTATATAAGCATGATAAAATGACAGATTCATTATATATAAAACATTAAACATTTTATGAACATATAATAGTTTTAGGAATTCTCCGAATTATAGCAACCACACAATATGATGTTAGATTTATACGTAAGGTAAGCTAATACAAAAACACAAAATAATAATGATTTACAAGTTGCGCAATAAAACGGAAGAGTAAACTACTCTGTATTCGTAAATTACAATCTCGTTTCCACCAATCAGTGATGCAAAAAAACAAGTAACAAGTTTAATAATCAGGCATAATTTCAACAAATTTACCGGTTTTTTTTTTTTTTTTACTGTAAGCATTACTTAAGGTTCTTTGCAGCGTCCTTTCGGCCCCTAGCTGCTGCCCCTTTGCATTTCTTTTACTGTACCTCCGTTCATATTCTCTCTCTTCCATCTTACTTTTCTCCCTCTCTCATAACAATGATTCCATAGTGCAATTGCGAGGTTTTCCTCCTATTTCACCTTTCAAACCTTTTTCAACTGTTTCCTTTCAGCGCTGAATGGCCTCATAGGTCCCAGCGCTTGGCCTCTGGCCTAAATTTCATATTCCTTGTTAATGGCTGCTCTTTATACTTTGAGGTTGTAGATCGCAAACTTCTTAAGTTCAAGATGCAACTTCAAGTTTTATACAATACTACTGGCTGCTCTATGAGCAAGAGCCCGTGCTGGCATAAGGCCAGCTTAATCTCCAGCAAGTTTTACAATAATTGTCATGACTGTTCTTATAATTTGAGATTATCCATCAAAAACTTCATGTTGCTCTATTGTAACTAAGTTAGGAACTTCATTCCATTTTGTTTACACTTTTCGAGTAATCGGGGAGTAAGCCTACAAACTAATTTATTGTTGTTGTTGTTCTTATGGGGGGGGGGTAAGAAAGGTCTATGGAAAAGCAAAAAAAAAAAGTCTGGAAAAGGTGTTGTTGGTTGACTTGAAAATGCAGGAATTTTAGGATAGGATATTTATGATTTATTCATTAGAATGAAAAGGTAAAAAAAATAAACGATGTTCATGTTAAACAGTAATGAACAATTATTGCTAAAAAAAAAATATAGCGCATTTATTTTAATTTTCGTTACTGAAGCTACGTTCTATATGACCGTAGATTTTAGCACGCGCCCTGAGTAAGCTGGAGGTCGGATCACGCCTTGTTATCTTTTTTAAATTCCAGATCTATTGAAAGAGGGCAATTTAATAACTTAGCAAACTATTTAGGGCAAAATATCCATTCAGTTGACACTTTTCATATTTACAAATCCCACATCTATCGACAGAAGAACATTTCATAGCTAAGCAAAATACTGCAGAGGAAATATCATGACCTCATAGATGCCTTAAAAGCGATACAGATTTGGAGTCCTCAATATCTAACTCATCATCTCCCAAAACATTCAGAATGTGGAGAAAGATGAATACCTTGTGGGATATCAGGATAATCAAGAATAAAAGGTGATTACAGGTAACAAAAAGAAAATTTAAACTAATAAATTCAATTCTACTTGACTGAACAAGTCACTCAGCAGACGGCATTGTCACTTATACTTCACTTATACACACTTTTGAAAATCCAGGCGCCGAGATAACTTATCTATAATTGAGCAAAATATTTGATAAAACAAATACAAAATAAAACTTGACAAGAAACGGAAAACCTACATACGTGCAGCTTTTTTATCCTTTGTCCAGATCAATACTATCACGTACACTTACGAAATAGCAATCATTTCAAATTGTACACTGATTTTACGGACACCCTGCGTGCTCTCCTAACTCCAAAATCATAACCCTAGGAAGAGCACATGTGATGTCAAATCAAGTCACGTGTATGGTTGCACCTGTTAATAAGGTATCAGCTGGTTCTCACACCTGTTTGGCACGATTCGACCGTAAGTTACTGGACAGTACTGTAAGGGAATAGTGCCGTCAATGCACCTTACGCGGTGCACTGTAGGCTTTACTTATGATTCTTTGCAGCTCCCCTTCGACCCCTAGCTGCGAACCATTTTATTCCTTTTGCTGGACCTCCTTTCAAATTCTCTTTCTTCCATCTTGCTTTCCTTTACCCCTCTCCTGACAACTGTTTCGCTTTACAACCGCTTTGAGGTTTTCCTCCTGTTACACCTTTCAGACCATCTTATTCTCAATTTCCCTTTCAGCGCTGAATGACCTCATAGATCCCAACGCTTGCCCATTGGCTTAAATCTTATGAACAAGTTCCAGTTCCCGATAACAATGAAACAAGAAAGTTTCTCTCTGTAAAAATGAAAGACATCACAGAATTGGTTATGTAGATTTCGTGATTTGTGGGGGTTGAGACATTATTGCTTCATCAAAGTGGAATGTCAATTCCTGTAGAATTCCGGCTGTCAGACATTAGGTCAATGAACTCTTTCTTTCTTTTTTTTCTGGCGCGAATGGAGGGGAAAGTGGAAGCCGAAACTCCCACTTCGCATGCAGTCGGCTGCAAATGGATGCGAGCAGCTGGTTTTTTTTTTCTTTCTTTCTTTTTCTAACGAACACACTTGCCATTCCATTTGCAAACACAATAAACCAGCTTCGGAATGACTGGCTTACACAACCTAAACAGAACGAAAATGGAATGAAAACAGAGGTATGTTTTCTAAAATAGATCAGGTTTATTGTTTGTTTGTTTGTTCGTATTGTGTTTTTACGTCACATGAAACTAGTGGTTATTCAGCAACGGGACCAACGGCTTGACGTGACTTCCGAACCACTTCGAGAGTGAACTACTATCACCAGAAACACACATCTTTGATCCCTCAATGGAATGCCCGAGAACCGAACTAGCAGCCACCAAGGTGGCAGGCCAAGACCATACCAACCACGCCACTGAGGCGCTTAGGTCAGGTTTAATTCTCTCACACTGTCCTTGTTAGACCCAACCAGCGCAGATCTTTCTATACATGGATAATGGTACCGATATTGGAACTACCAGGTTCGTTTGGTCTTGCAAACCCCCAAAAAAGGCTAAGTTTACTTAGCTCATTAAGCATTTCAACTTGTATTTCAATATCCTACTTACATTTGTGTTAGTTTGTTAATTTCTTAGTTTATCTGTGTTTGTAAATAACTAAATATCAAGTCGATGGCCCCTTTGGTGGGCTTGTTCCAATTAAATAGGATTCATCCTCTGGATAATAATAATAATAATAATAATAATAATAATAATAATAATAATAATAATAATAATAATATCTTGGGAGTAGACCCTCTTTCAAACAAGTCTTGTTAAAAAGGATTGCTGCATCAGCTCCATTAATGATGCAGCAATCCTTCTTAATAATAATAATAATAATAATAATAATAATAATAATAATAATAATAATAATAATAATAATAATAATAATAAATTATTACTGTATATCCTATTATCCTCTGTTACTCCTTTCTAACTAATAAACACCATATTCTTTGGTGGAAACACCATACTCTTTGGAACCTTAAATTTCAAGTCAATGGCCGCTTTGGTGGGGCAATGTTCTGTATTTCCTTTAACCTTCTGAATTCTGATGCTTTCTTTCAAGCGAATAACATAATATTCAAAGGCTTCTTCCATATGAACAGGATTCATCTTCTGAATAATAGCTGTATTGTTAAGAAATTTACAGTCTCGTGAAGAACAATCTGTTATGAAAATCCCCAATTATATATATGGTACATTACTAAGAAACAGACTTTCGAACACCGTTCATTTTCTTCCTCATCAGTGTAGACGTTAAAGTGTAAGTTCGATTCTCGGGCACGCCATTGAGGGGTCGGAGATCTGCATTTCTAGTGACAGAAGTTCACTCTCGACGTGATTCGGAAGTCACGTAAAGCCGTTGGTCCCGTTGCTGAATAACCACTGGTTCCATGCAACGTAAAAAGACCATCAAAACAAACAAACAAACAAAAAGGGTGGGCGGGGCGAGAAAATAACCGCCCATCGTCGGAGTGCTGGTTCGAGTGTTGCGTCATTCCAAACTCAACAGGCCCCGCCCACCTTTTAGATGGTCTCTAGAAGGAATCTACTACTCTCTCGCTCTACATTTTAACGTCTACACTGATGAGGAAGGCGTTCCAAAGTCTGTTTCTTTACAGTGTAATTTACTTTCATATATAATTGCGGACTTTTATAAGCAATAGCTTTTAAAAACAATAGCTATATTTATCAGCTCGTTTCGTAGAACAAACAGACCCGCCAGGGAAAAATAAGAATGACGAAAAGAATGAAGATAAACGCATACACCCTGATTTCATCGGCAAAGTGTGTCTCCCCCCTCCCCTTCCCCCACGTCTCGAGGCCCCTAAATGCCAGGAGAAATTTTCTTCAAGTTGACTCTCGTTAATTCTGGTCGGCGCCTTTCAATCCAACTCCCTCCCCCCACCCCCCCCCTCCACCCCCGACTTCGATTGAAAAGAATTCATTAGGAGGTGCAAATGGACCAAATGGGCGATTTGGGGAGTCCCCGGAATTATTCACTTGGTCTGTGTCTATCTAATGGAACCCTTTCTTCGCGTGGCTGATATATATATATATATATATATATATATATATATATATATATATATATATATATATATATATATATATCATAAGTGATATGGCATTCGCTGGGAGACTTAAAACACCTTACGAATTACTAGCTGATATAGTACATACATACATATAAATGCATGTATGTATATATAAATATACACACATATATATATATATATATATATATATATATATATATATATATATATATATATATATATATATATATATATATATATATATATATAAATATATACATATTACATAATGCATGCATGCATACATACATACATGCATATATGTATGTACTGTATGCTATATATTATACATATATATATATATAACACATCTATACACACATTTACCTGTATATACACACATACATATATATTGTATATGTAAATATAGGTATATATATATATATATATATTATATATATATATATAATCTTTAGTTATAAAGCAGAGAGAGAGAGAGAGAGAGAGAGAGAGAGGAGAGAGCCTAATTCACAAAGCATTCGTATGCTCAGAATTACATACGCATAGTGAATAACGCAAAAAAAAAAAAAAAAAAAAAACTCACATCCTAACGTTAATGAATATTAGTCCTTGTAGTCTAAAGACTAAATACAAAAAGAAGTAAAAAAAAAACTTGCAAACCACCTATTGTCGAGTAATCCCTTCAATCTAAGCGTCTAATGAAATCCGGCTGGATAAAAAAAAAAAAAAAAATCGATCTGGTCCGAACGATATTAAAAATCTTAAGGTCAGGGTATGAGATTAAGGAGGGTCCTTCTCTCCAACCCCTCCCCGCCCCCCCAACCACCGTGCTTGCAAGCACCATCCCTCCAGACCCCACCCACTAAACAACACTTTCCTGGAGGGTCTTTCTTGAAAGGGACGCCAGATTCGAAAAACTCACAGCCGCTCAATAAATGGAGTCTGAACACACACACACACACACACACACAAGTTGTATATACTATGTATATATTTATGCATATGCATTAAGCTACAAATGTCCTTTAACATCCAATTCGCTCTACCCCGGAATTAATATATTTTCATGTGTTAACCGAAGGAGAATTTTTTTTTTTATTAATTCCGAGGTAGAGAGAATTGTATATTAAAGGATATTTGAAGCTTAATACATGCACATGAATTACGGTGATGTGATAAAATTTCATATATTTATTAATACATACATAATACTACATACATACACACACACTTATATATATATATATATATATATATATATATTATATATATATATATATAAGTGTGTGTGTATGTATATGTATGTATGATGTATGTATTAATAAATATATGAAATTTTATCACATCACCGTAATTCATGTGCATGTATTAAGCTTCAAATATCCTTTAATATCCAATTATATATATATATATATATATATATATATATATATATATATATATATATATATATATATATATCGGGGTAGTAGTTGATGGTCCTTTGACATTTGATGAACATATTAACAATGTGGTTAGGACCGCAAATTATCATCTGAGGAATATCGCATCCATTAGAAAATATCTTAACGAAGATGCCACTAAGCTGCTAATTAATAGTTTGGTAGTTAGTAGAGTAGACTATTGTAACTCGTTGTATTACAATTTACCTAATTATCGTCTTAAGAAACTTCAAATGATTTTGAATAGAGCTGATAGACTAATTGTTGGTATATCCCCGCGAGAACATATTACTCCAACCTTAAATCTTAACATATCAAGCAATTAACACGGGAGGGGAGCCATTGTATCTTAAAGGTTGCCTGAAAAGATACGTAGTAGGGCCTGGTGTTCATACACGCCTTTCCCGTGATGATTTCAGACTTGATGAGCCTCGTGCAACGACCACTCTTGGTACGAGAACTTTTAAGCTCTGCGCTCCTAGATTGTATAATCAACTTCCGGCATCAGTTAAGTGTGCTGAAAATGCCTTTCAGTTCAAAAAAGCTATTGAAAACCCATTTATTTTCACTCAGCTATAATACTGAGACAAATGCAATTAACCCTCTTTCTCTTTACATTACATAGACTTTTAAATTTTTAACTATAATATAAGTGATTTGGAAAGCCCGTCTGAACGCTTAATAGCGAAAGCAGGGATACTTGATAAACCGTCAGACATAGACATAGACATATATGTATATATGTGTGTGTGTGTGTATTATGAGTAAATATATATATATATATATATATATATATATTTATATGTGTATATGTATATATATATATATATATATATATATATATCTATCACATTTTAATTATATATATACCATACACTAAATATATATATATATAATATTTATGTATATATACATATATGTGTGTATATATATATACACATATACATAACAGTATACATGCGTAAAACACTCGCATTCATACTACATGGTTAACAGAGCCCCACCGTAAACAGCAGGCTGAAAAGTATTACCAGATCAGAATGGCATACCTCACCCAATATTGCTTTATCGGAAGGGTGGATAAAAATGGGTCCAGTTCCCCCAAACCATTTCTTCTATCTGGCTTTCCGATTTTCAGCTCTAACAGATGACCACCTCATCCCCCCTGCCCAAACAAAACAAAAAATTACAACGTTATTGAACCATTAATACAATCGGACGAAGATATTAAACTGGGAAAGAGACCATATTTTGGTACCTTTCAAACACAGGGAGGTAGGGATCAAAATTTCTGACTCTCTCTCTCTCTCTCTCTCTCCATAAAATATATATATATATATATATATATATATATATATATATATATTAATATATATATAGATAGATAGAATATATAGGTAGGTAGGTAGATACGTGTACGCGTGTGAATTTTATGCTCTCTCTCTCTCTCTCTCTCTCTCTCTCTCTCATCTCTCTCATATATATATATATATATATATATATATCATAATATATATATATATTATATATATATATATATATATATACGTGTGCGCATGTGAATTAAATGCCCCCCCCCTCTCTTTTCTTTTCTCTCTCTCTCTCCCTCTCTCTCCCCATATAGTACATATAGATAGATAAGCAGGTAGATACGTGTGCGAGTATGAATTTTCTCTCTCTCTCTCTCTCTCTCTCTCTCTCCTCTCTCTCTCTCTCTCCATATAGTATATATATATATATATATATATATATATAGATAGATAGATAGATAGATAGATAGATAGATAGATAGATAGATACGTGAGCGCGTATGAATTTTATGCTCTCTCTCTCTCTCTCTCTCTCTCTCTCTCTCTCTCTCTCTCTAAAAATAATATGACACGTACACATACCCCCGAAAGATGTATCGGAGACCAAACAAATAATGTGTAGGAGTGTTAACACTCTGACAATTGTGTGATATTACGTGAACACCTGCATAAAAGAAACTTTTTACCTTACACGGATAGAAAAAAATGCGTTTTATTTTTAACAATACTGAAAGTCTTTGTTTTGTGTACAGTCTGAATAATTTATTCCCAAATCTAGTTCCTCGTTGGACGAGTGGTTAACGTGCTCGCCTACCGATAAGGTAGTCTCGAGTTCGCTTCCCCGCTCTGCCAACGTGGAATCAGAGGAATTTGTTTCTGGTGATTAGAAATCAATTTCTCGATATATGTGGTTCGGATCTCACAATAAGCTGTAGGTCCCCGTTGCTAGGTTACCAATTGGTGCCTAACCACGTGAAAACATCTAATCCTTCGGGCCAGCCCTAGGAGAGCTGCTAATCAGCTCAGTGGTCTGGTAAAACTAAGATATATATTAACTTATTCCAAAATCTGTGATTCAGTACCAGACACTTTCCTTGTAAATATATGGAAAAAACAAAGCTGAATATGAACTTATTAATTGGAATTCAGACTACAGATACTTGCATGAGTTCAGGTTGAAGATTTTGGAACCTTTAGTTGATGAGTCTGAATTTACAGGAATTACTAAAACAGAATTATAAGAGGCAATTAATGTGCATTGCTCATTACATGCAGATGCAAAACAGCTGAGGAGAACTACTATTTCACCGTACATGTTGCAGAACAGCTGAAGACAACAACACACACTGTACTAGGTGCAGAACAGCTGATATAAGCAGTAATTGCACTCTCGGTACTGTATAACAGCTGAAAATACAAACAATTTCATTGTACAAGCTGCAGAACAGCTGCTAAAAACAGCAATTTTACTGTAGAAGCTGCACAGCAGCTGATACAACCAGCAATTTCACTGTACAAGTTGCAGAACAGCTGATACAACCAGCAATTTCACTGTAGAAGCTACTGATCCAATTATACAACTAGCAATTTCACTGCACAAGTTGCAGAAACAGTTGATATGACCAGCAATTTCACTGTACAAGATGCTGAACAGATGGCACGACCAACAGTTACACTGTACAAGCTGCAGAGCAGCTGATACAACCAGCAATTTCACTGTACAAGATGCAGAACAGCTGATGCGACCAGCAATTTCCCTGTAGATGCTGCAGAACAGCTGATATGACCAACAGTTTCACTATAGAAGTTGCAGAGCAGCTGATACAACCAGCAGTTTCACTGTACAAGAAGCAGAACAGTTGATACGACCAAAAATTTCACTATAGATGCTGCAGAGCAGCTGATACAACCAGCAATTTCACTGTACAAGCTACAGAACAGCTGACAACACCAGCAATTACACTGTGCAAGTTGCAGAATAACTGATACGACCAGCAATTTCACTGCAAAAACTCCTGAACAGCTCATGAGACTGATGCTTTCATTGAACAAGCTCCAGAACAACTGTTGAGACTTATGTTTTTACTAGAGAAGCTCAAAGTCCATGAAATGACCTAATCCAGTTCAATTAGCCACATAGCCAATGGCTTAATCATTCTTTGTTACAAAGGGTATGTTATAACCAATGAGCAATTTCTGTCAATGTGCATCTATGCACATGATTAAAAACTTAGCACAGAGAAAGAAAGTGATGAATGTATATTGTACAATTAAATGAAGCATGACAGATAATAAGGAACACGAGGATAAAAAAATAAGAAATTTAGACTTTACACCATAATTTCATAATGCCATTTAGCCTTTTCACCTTAATCATAATAAGTAATTTAGAATTTACACCATAATAATAATATGCCATTAAAATTTTGCATTTATATGTGGTTCATCAGCATTTAAAGACCATATTCAACTTGGCGACGAAAGAGAGAGAGAGAGAGAGAGAGAGCAATTTAGTACCGGCCCCAAGCCCGGATAAATAGGGAGGGTTTGGAGTCAGGAAGACGGTCCGCCAAAAACAGCTGGAGAAAGCTTATTCAAAACAGCAACCCCGACTACGAATTAAGCTAGGAATAAGAAGAATATCGAAAATAACATATTCCTCCGTAAAACAACCTGACATAATGAAATCGTGGAATACTCCGATGGCCGACAATAGTGCCTGCATTCCAAATATTCATTTTCAGATCGTCTGCCATGGGATATTATGTGTTGAATTATCAAACAACAAAGCTTTTCCCTAAGGCTTTAGTGTGTGTGTGTGTGTGTGTGTGTGTGTGCGCTTTCATATCGAAAACAAAGGGACGCATTTATGTGTTTATGTTTGTGGTTGAAATATTGTATATTTTGTTGTTGTTGTTGTTGTTGTCCTTGTTTTTATTTATTTATTGTGGGGGGGGGGGCGGAATGGGAGGAGGGGGAGCGGTTAATTAAGCCTGCCCAGAGAGAAGTGAATTACGACATGTAATGATATAGACTTGTTGAGTACAGAGTGCATTATTATTATATATATATATATATATATATATATATATATATATATATATACATATATATAATGTAAGTAGACATATATATATATATATATATATATATATATGATATATATATATATATATATATATATATATATTTATATTTATATATTTTTTATACGTGTATGTGTATAAAGCGTAACACCAGCATACAAATATCTCAGCTTAAGGGAGTTGGTGGAGGAAAGTGAATGACAAGATACACAAAATTCGGCCAAACCATCATCCCCCATTTCACCCCCCCTACCACCACCCCCAACCTCCACCCCACAGAATCTAAACTGAAGGACAAAACATACCCAGGGTTTTCTGAATGATTTTACGACCATTCCTTTCATAGCGCAAGAGAATAAAAAGAGGAGAAACATTCGTCCGAAAAACATACATACACAAACATGGATGTTTGTGAAGGCTTCGTATGCTCGTCGGGGGCATTCGTCGGAAGCCAGGCTTCGTGGTGCCCATTCATGCCCACGGCTCAGAAAGTGTGTTCATCTAAATCACGCCTAAATATCTGGGTCTACAGACCCTTGGTTCCAATTCCTTGGCCCGGTGCCAAAATCCCACACCGTCTACTGTTGGGTAGAAACCTGCACGGCGCGTTTCGTCACTCTCTCTCTCTCTCTCTCTCTCTCTTAGGAAGCTCCCAACGAGCTCCTCGCTTTGGCACTCTCTCTCTCTCTCTTTCTCTCTCTCTCTTATTGGGAGCTCCACAACATACTCTTCGCTTTGGCATCTCTCTCTCTCTCTCTCTCTCGTAGAAAGCTCCACAACGAGCTCCTCGCTTTGGCTCTCTCTCTCTCTCTCTCTGTCTCTCTCTCTCTGTCTCTCATAGGAAGCTCCAACAATATATTCTTCGCTTCAGCATCTCTCTCTCTCTCTCTCTCTCTCTCTCCAAAAAGGCTCCACGACGCGCTACGGCTCTCTCTCTCTCTCTCTCTCATAGAAAGCTCCACAATATACTCTTCGCTTCAGCATCTCTCTCTCCCTCTCTCTCTCTCTCTCTCTCGACTGACCGACAGAGGTTTCTGCATTCTTGAATTCTACCACCGCAGCAGCTGTGTTCGAGCTTAGAACAGGTGGACGAGGGAATGAGAAAATAAGAAATGAAAAAATGAGAAAGAGAAGAGGAGAGAGAGAGAGAGAGAGAGAGAAGAGGGTGGTAGGAGAAAGACAAAGGAAAGCGCCCAGTTGGAGGGTAATGGTTTGACCAAGAAAGAAATAAATGATATGCAAAGACGGCGTTCGGATTTTCCTGCCGCTCGTGACAGAAATAAGAGAGGTGGAATCGGAAAAGGAGAGAGAGAGAGAGAGAGAGAGAGAGAGAGAGAGAGAGAGAGTCAAAACTGCTGCTCGAGGTTGGAAGTGGACATTATTCCCAGTACAACAAAAGGAGACCGTTGTTCTTAGACTCTCGTTAAACAGTAATATGAAAATCTAAAAGAATTAATTCAATATAGATAAAAAAATATGTTAGACTCTTGTTAAATAATGATCAAAATATGCCGGTTTTCATATATAAAATAGACACAAAAAATATAATAAAAATTATATAAAAGAACAAATTAATAAAAGAATAAAATTATTTCGCAAATCTCATTCCACGTACCTTAGCAAAAAAGGAAAAAAAACCTGTTCGTATTAAAGCATTGTAAGTCACGATTCCCTACGTTGGCCACGTAACATTCTCCATTACGTAAGAATAAGCATAGAGAGAGGAAGAAAAATACTTTCACATCGTGAAAAAAAATACTTCTACGTCACGGAAAAATAATTCCACATCGTGAAAAAATATACTTTCACATCGCGGAAAAATAATTCCACATCGTGGAAAAATACTTCACATCGTGAAAAAATTTCACACGTGAAAAAAATACTTTCACATCGTGAAAAAAAATACTCTAACATCGTGAAAAAAAATTGCTGTCACATCGTGAAAAAAAAAACTGTCCACATCACCACCGGCCCGGCCCCTACCACCACCACCACCACAAAAAAAAAAAAAAAAAAAAAAAAATCACATTGAGACGAGCGAGCGAATCCATTCTAAGGTGTCACACGACACCTTTTTACGTATATGGCGACCGTTTCAGTGCCTGTATAGGTGATGCAAAAATGATTGAATGGTATACAACTATAGTATAAACTATATACCTCTCCTAATGACCTGTAGTACATTCTGTGAGGCCAGATTGTATTGTGATATTTACAGATATTAATCAAGTTATAAATATCATTTAATATCCAGTTCGCTCTACTTCGGAAATATAATTGATAAGTGGTTGGTCATTTGGCGAAATATAAACCACTTATCATTTGTAATTCCCCCTTCCGTAGGTATTGTTTCCGAGGTAAAGTGAATTGTTTGGAAATATGTATGCATGTACTATGTACGTATGTATGTGTGTGTGTATGTATATATATATATATATATATATATATATATATATATATATATATATATATATATATATATATATATATATATATATATAACAAATTCTGAGAGACTAAATTAAACAGGAGAAAAAATCAGGGAAAACACACACACACAAACACAAACAATCTCGAATATAGACAACGCCACAATGTTAATGCCGTGTGAAGGGCCGAGGAATCCCCTAAGGAGAAGAATTGAAGGCGAAAAAAAAAACAAAGCGGGAAAAACAACGCGACAAGATTACACAACAACGTCATCGCCTGGTTGAAGAAACAACCTCGCTCAAGAAACAGATTCTTATGTAACGAAACGCCGTTTCTCACTACGGAAGAATATCAAACGCTTAATATGTTAGAGAAGTATGTAAATACATACTCTTCAGGCATGTATTGGTATTCTAGTGAACAAGCGAGTGACTGTACTTATATATAATGAGTATGCATAAATTAAACAGAAACCTCAGATACGTACAACTCAGCTGTTTATACTTTGATGAGATTTTAGTCAAGTTATTTAATGACTGGAAAAAAATTGCAGTAGTTATTTGCATATTTGTATTGAGACTTACAAAATAAGAATAATCCTTACTTTACATAATTTTTTTTCAGATAAATTTGACAAGATATCAAAGTAATTATTTCGAAATTATCTGGGATGGTCTTAATTGCTATTTACCATCACGTTACATACTGCAGTTCCAAGCGATACAGTGTCCTACATTCTTTGTGACTCTTTGAAGTTCTGTGATAATCTTAAGTATTAACGTCCTTCCAACCCCCAACCCCATTTCTTCCACCTTACCCCTACCCCTCTGTTACCTGACCTGTCAATGTGCTAATAACACGAGAAAACCTCAGTTACCTGACCTGTCAATGTGCTAATAACACGAGAAAACCTCTGTTACCTGACTTCAAAAGCAGGAATCCGGAATAAAAGATATAGGATAAGGTTGAGTCCAAAGTGCTAAATAACACGAGAAAACCTCTGTTACCTGACCTGTCAAAGTGCTAATAACACGAGAAAACCTCGGTTACCTGACCTGTCAAAGTGCTAATAACACAAGAAAACCTCTGTTACCTGACCTGTCAAAATGCTAATAGCACGAGAAAAACTGTTACCTGACCTGTCAAAATACTAATAACTTCAGAAAACCTCTGTTACCTGACCTGTCAAAATGCTAATAACACGAGAAAACCTCTGTTACCTGACCTGTCAAAGTGTTAATAACACGAAAAAATCTCTGTTACCTGACCTGTCAAAATGCTAATAACCCGAGAAAACCTCTGTTACCTGACCTGTCAAAATGCTAATAACACGAGAAAATCTCTGTTACCTGACCTGTCAAAATGCTAATAACCCGAGAAAATCTCTGTTACCTGACCTGTCAAAATGCTAATAACCCGAGAAAACCCTCTGTTACCTGACCTGTCAAAATGCTTAATAACCCGCGAAAAACCCCTCTGCTTACCTGGACCTGTCAAAATGCTAATAACACGAGAAAAAACCTCAGTTTACCTGACCTGTCAATGGTGCTAAATAACACCGAGAAAAAACCACCTCAGTTACCTGATTGGGCAACTCAATGTGCTAATAACACGAGAAAACCTCGGTTACCTGACCTGTCAAAGTGTTAATAACACGAGAAAATCTCTGTTACCTGACCTGTCAAAATGCTAATAACCCGAGAAAACCTCTGTTACCTGACCTGTCAAAATGCTAATAACACGAGAAAATCTCTGTTACCTGACCTGTCAAAATGCTAATAACCCGAGAAAATCTCTGTTATCCTTGACCTGGTCCAAAAATGCTAATAACCCACGAGGAAAAAATCTCTGTTATCCATGACCTGTTCAAAAATGCTAATAACACGAGGAAAAACCGTACCTGACCTGGTTCAAAGTGCCTAAATAACACGAGAAAACCTCTGGTATCAAAATGACTGTCAAAGTCCTAAAACCCGAGAAAAATACATGTTACCTGACCTGTCAAAAAGTGCCTAAATAAGACGATTTTAAAAACTCTCGTTATCCTGACCTGTCAAACTTTGCTAATAACCCGAGAAAATTCTGTTACTCGACCTTGTTCAAAATGCTAATAACCCGAGAAAACACCTCTTTTACCCTGACCCCCTGTCAAAAGCCTACTAACCGAGAAAACTCTGTTGCCTGAAAAACCTTGTCAAAATGCAATAACACGAGGAAAACCTCAGGTTTACATGACCTGTCAAAAATGTAGCTAATAACACGGGAGAAAAATCCTCCAGTTACCTGACCTGTCTAAATGTGCTAATAACCCGACGGAAAAATAAATGCTGGTTACCTGAACCTGTTCAAATAATTGTAATAAATAACCCGAGAAAATCTCTGTTTACCTGAGCCTGTCAAAATGGCTAATAACAAACGACGAAAACCTCTGCTTACCTGGACCTAGTCAAAAGTGTGCTAATAAAACACGAGAAAATCTCTGTTAAAAACCTCTGACCTTGATCCAAAAGCCTAATACCCCGAGAAAATCTCATGTACCGGAAAACCTGTCAAAATTGAACTAATAACACGAGGAAAATCCTCTGTTTACCCTGACCCCTGTGGTCAAAGTGGCTTAAATAAAACCCGAAAAGAAAATCTCTGTTAAACCTGACCTGTTCAAAATGCCTAATAACCACGAGAAAAACCTCTTTGTTAACCATGACCTGTCAAAATGCTAAAATAACCCGAGGAAAAATCTCTGTTACCTGACCTGTCAAAAGTGCTAATTAACCACTGAGAAAACCTTCTGTTACCTGAACCTGTTCAAAATGCCTAATAACACCGAGAAAACCTCTTGTTAACCTGCCCTGTCAAAAAGTGGCTAAAAAGAACCCGAGAAAATCCTCTGTTTACCCTGACCTGTTACAAAATGCTAATAAACCCGAGAAAAAATCCTCTGTTGTACCTGACCCTCGTCAAAAATGCTAATAAACACGAGAAAACCTGTTACCTGAACTGTTCAAAGTGCCTAATAAACCGAGAAAACCTCTGTTACCTGACCTGTCAAAATGGCTAACTAAAACACGAGAAAAACCTCTTGTTACCCTGAACCTTGTCAATGTGCTAATAACAACAAGGAAACCTTGTTAAACCTGACCTGTCAAAGGGTTGCCTAATAATACGAGGAAACCTTCCTGTTGCCTGACCTGGGTCAAAATAGCTAATAACCCGAGAAACCCCCTCTGTTACCTGACCGCAAAAATGTAATAACCCGTTGAAAACCTCTGTTACCTGACCTTTCAAAATGCTGAATAACGACGAAAAGAAAACCTCTGTTATTACCTGATCTGTCAAAATGCTAATAATAACACGAGAAAACCGTTACCTGAAAACCTGTCAAAATGCTACTAAGCCGAGAAAACCCCTTGTTACCTGACCTGTCAAAATGCTAATAAACGACGGAAAATGGGAAAACTTCTGTTACCTGACCTGTCAAAAACTGCTAATAACACGAGAAAAACCTCGTTAACCTGACCTGTCCAAAATGCAAATTAACCCGAGAAAACCCCTGTTACCTGACCTGTTGAAAAATTGCTAATAACCCACGAGAAAAATCCCCTCTGTTACCTGACCTGTCAAAAATGCTAATAACCACGAGAAAACTCTTTGTTATTACCTGACCTTGTCAAAACAATGCTAATAACACGAGAAAACTCTTTTACCTGAAACCTGTCAAAATGATAATAACACGAGAAAACTGGTTACCTGACCTGTCAAAAATGCTAATAACCCGAGAAAACCCCTGTTACTGAACTGTCAAATGCTAATAACCACCGAGAAAAACCTCCTGTTACCCATGACCTGTCAAAATGCTAATAAACACGAGAAAAACCTCTGTTACCCTGACCTGGCAAAAAATGCTAAAGTCACGAGAAAACCATGTTAACATGAAACCTGTTCAAAATGCTAAAATAACACGAGAAAACTCTGGTTAACCTGTGACCCTGTCAAAATGCTAATAATCCGACAAGAAAATCCTCTGGTTACCTGAACCTCGTCAAAAATGCTAATAACACGGAAGAAACCCTGTTAC
The DNA here is from genome assembly GCF_015104395.2 of Macrobrachium nipponense. NCBI lineage: Eukaryota > Metazoa > Arthropoda > Malacostraca > Decapoda > Palaemonidae > Macrobrachium > Macrobrachium nipponense. Next base: position 83,326,030 of record NC_087206.1, read on the forward strand.
CTGAACCTGGTCAAACAGTGCTAATAACACGAGAAAACCTGTTACCTGACCTGTCAAAATGCTAATAACCCGAGAAAACCTTTGTTACCTGACCTGTCAAAATGCTAATAACACGAGAAAACCTGTTACCCGACCTCGGTTCAAAATGCCTAATAACGAGAAAACCTTTGTTACCTGAAAACCTGCACAATGCTAATAACACGAAGAAAAACCTTGTTACCTGACCTGTTCAAAGTGCTTAATAATGAGAAAACCTTTGTTACTGAAAAACCTGTCAAAGTGATTAATAACACGAGAAACCTGGTTACATGTCAAAAATTGTCAAAATGCTAATAACCCGAGAAAACCTTTGTTACCTGACCTGTCAATGTGCTAATAACACGAGAAAATCTGTTACCTGACCTGTCAAAGTGCTAATACACGAGAAAACCTAGCCTACCCTGACCTGTTCAAAAGTGCTAATAAAACACAAGAAAACCCTACACCAGTGACCGACATGTCAAAGTGCTAATAATACGAGGAAAACCTCGGGGGGGGGTTACCTGACCTGTCAAAATGTGTTAATAATACCCGAGAAATTCTCTGTTTACCTGACCTGTCAATGTGCTAATAAACACGAGAAAACCTTGGTTACCTGACTGTCAAAGTGTTAATTAACACGAGAAAACCTCCTGTTACCCGACCTGGCAAAATGAATAAAATAACCAACCTGAAAACCTCTGTTACCTGACCTGTCAAAATGCTAATAACCCCGCGAAAAAGTCTGTTTACCTGACCTGTCCAAATGTTAATAACCCGAGGAAAACTCCTGTTACTGACCTGTCAAAATGCTAACAACACGAGAAAAACCTCTGTTACCCCTGACCTGGCAAAAAGGCTAATAACCCGAGAAAATTTCCTTCCTGTTTATTGAACATGTTCAAAAGGCCAAAATGGAAGAACCCGAAGAAAACTTGTTACCTGACCTGTCAAAACGCTTAATAACACCGAGAAAATCCTCCTGGTTAAAATGCCTGAACCTTGTTCCTGAGCGAATAAACACGAAGAAAAACCTGTTACCGGAACCCGTCAAAATGTAATTAACCACCGAGAAAACCTCTCAGTTTACCTGGACCTGCAAAAATGCTAATAAAACCCGAGAAAATTTGTTTCATGTGTAAAAACCCTGAACCTGTTCCAAAATGCTAATAACCGAGGGGAAAATCCTCGTTAACCTCTTGAACCTGTCAAAATGCAATAATAACCCGAGAAAAACCGTTACCTGAATGTCAAAATGCTTAAACACGAAGGAAAATCTTTGCCTGACCCTGTCAAAGTGCTAATAACACGAGAAAAACCTGTTTACCTGAACCTGTCCAAAGTTGCTAAAACACCAAGGAAAACCTCGGTTACCTGGACCTGTCAAAGTGCTAATTAATACGAGAAAATCCTTCGGTTGCCTGGACCCCGTCAAAATGTAATAACCGAGAAAACCTTGTTACCGACCTGGTCAAAATGTTAATAACCCGAGAAAACCTCGGTTACCTGACCTGTCAAAAAGTGTTAATAACCGAGAAAATCTTGTTACCTGACCTGTCAAAATGTAATAAAAACACGAGAAAACCTGTTACTGACCTGTCAAAATGCTAAAAAACGAGGAAAACCCCTGTTACCTGACCGTAAAAAATGCTAATAAAACACCCGCGGAAAACCTATTGTTACCTTGACCTGGTCAAAATGCTTAATAACACGAGAAACTGTTACCTTACCTGTCAAACCAAAATCTCTGTTAACCCGAGTCCCTGTCTTAAACCGAGCTTTGCCTCAAAGCTAATAAACACGAGAAAAACCCCTCTGTTACCCGACCGTCAAAATGAATAAAACCCTAGAAAAACCTCTGTTACCCTGACCTGTCAAAATGTAATAAACCACCGTTTTAGAAACCTCTGTTAACCCGACCTCTGTTCCAAAATGTAAAATAATAAACCGAGAAAACCTGTTTACCGGACCTGTCAAAATGCCCAATAACCCCCCCGCAGAAAAACCCTGTTACCTGAAACCTGTCAAAAGGCTAATAACAAGAGAAAAACCTTGTTACCTGAACCTGTCAAAATGGCTAAAACACGAAGAAAACCTCTGTTTAATGACCTTGCAAAAATGCTAATAACACAAGAAAAACCTGTTATACCGAAGTGTCAAAGTGCTAATAATACGAGAAAACCTCTGTTGCCTGACCTGTCAAAATGCTAATAACCCGAGAAAACCTCTGTTACCTGACCTGTCAAAATGCTAATAACCCGAGAAAAACCCCTGTTACCTGACCTGTCAAAATGCTAATAACCCGAGAAAAACCTCTGTTACCTGACCTGTCAAAATGCTAATAACCCGAGAAAATCTCTGTTACCTGACCTGTCAAAATGCTAATAACAGAAAATCTCTGTTACCGACCCTGGTCAAAATGCTAAATAACACGAAGAAAAACCTGTTACCTGACCCTGTCAAATGCTAACAAAACCGAGAAAAAAGTGCTGGAATAACCTGAGCTAAATAAAACTAAAACGAGGGAAAAACCCTCTGTTACTCCACCTGTCAAAAATGCTAATAACACGAGAAAACCTCTGTTACCTGACCTGTCAAAGTGCTAATAACACGAGAAAACTCTGTTACCTGACCTGTCAAAATGCTAATAACCCGAGAAAACCTCTGTTACCTGACCTGTCAAAATGCTAATAACACGAGAAAACCTCTGTTACCTGACCTGTCAAAGTGCTAATAACACGAGAAAACCTCTGTTACCTGACCTGTCAAAATGCTAATAACACGAAAAACCTGAAAAACTGTACCTGACCCGGTTCAAAATGTAAAATGCTAAGAAGGAGAAAACCCTGGTTAACCCTGACCTGTCAAAATGCTAATAACACGAGAAAACCTGTTACCTGACCTGTCAAAATGCTAATAACCCGAGAAAACCTCTGTTACCTGACCTGTCAAAATGCTAATAACACGAGAAAACCTATTACCTGACCTGTCAAAATGCTAATAACACGAGAAAACCTCTGTTACCTGACCTGTCAAAATGCTAATAACCCGAGAAAAACCTCTGTTACCTGACCTGTCAAAATGCTAATAACACCGAGAAAACCTCTGTTACCTGACCTGTCAAAATGCTAATAACCCGAGAAAACCTCTGTTACCTGAAAAAACCTGTCAATAATGGCTTAATAAAACCACGAGGAAAACCCCTGTTACCTGACCTGTCAAAAATGCTTAATAAAACGAGAAAACCTCTGTTACCTGACCTGTCATAAGGCTAAAAATAACCACGAAGCAAAAACCTCTGGCCCTTGACCCTTGTCAAAATGCCTAATAAACACGAGAAAAAACCTGTTACCTGCCTGTAAAATGCTAAAACCCCGAGGAAAAACCTCTCTTTAACCTGACCTGTCAAAATGCTAATAACCGAAGAAAAGAAACCTCTGTACCTGACCTTTGGCAAAAATGCTAATAACCCGAGAAAAAACCTCTTTGTTACCTGACCTGTCAACAATGCTAAATAACAAACTGAGAAAACCTCTGTTAACCTGAACCCTGTCAAAATGCTAAATAAAACCGAGAAAGCAAAACCCTTCTGTTACCTGACCTGTCAAAATGCTAAAACCGAGAAAATCTCTGTAACCCTGAACCTGTCAAAATGCCTAATAAAGAGAAAACCTCTGTTACCTGACCTGTCAAAATGATAATACACGAGGAAAACCTGCTTAACCTGAACCCGGTCAAAATGTAAAATAACCCGAAGAAAAGGAAAACCCCTTTCCCTGTTACCATTGACCTGTCAAAATGCCTTAATAAAACGAGAAAACTCTGTTAAAACCTTGACCTGTCAAAATGCTAATAACCCACGAAGGAAAACCTCTGTTACCGACCTGTTCAAAATGCCTCCTAATAACACGAAGAAAAACCTGTTACCTGAAAACCTGTTAAAATGAATAACACGAAGAAACATCTGTTACATGACCCTGTCAAAATGCTAATAACCCCCCGAGAGAAAACCTCTGTTACCTGGACCTGTCAAAAATGCTAATAAACACGAGAAAACCTGTTACCTGACCTGTCAAAAGTCGCTAATAACCCACGAAGAAAAACCCCTCTGTTACCTGACCTGTTCAAAATGCTAATAAACCGAGAAAAACCTTGTTCGCCTGACCTGTCAAAATGCTACATATAACACAAGAAAAACCGTTACCTGACCTGTCAAAATGCTAATAACCCGAGAAAATCCCTTTGTACCTGACCTGTTCAAAAATGCTAAAACACACTAGAAAACCTGTTACCTGACCTGTCAAAATGCTAATAACCCGAGAAAACCTTTGTTACCTGACCTGTCAATGTGCTAATAACACGAGAAAATCTGTTACCTGACGCTCAGTCAGTGCTAATAAACGAGAAAACCTGTTGCCTGTAAACCTATCCAAAAACAAGACCTCATGCTGAATAACCGAGAAAACTGACCTACCTGTTCAAAATGCTATAACACTGAAAACCTCCTGTTACCAGTGCTAATACAGAGAAAACCTACCTGACCTGTCAAAGGTAATAACAAGAAAACCTGTTACCTGACCTGTCAAAGTGCTAATAATACGAAGAAAACCTCTGTTACCTGTATGCTGAAAACTCTTGTTACCTACCTGTTCAAAATCTAATAACACGAGAAAACCTCTGTTACCTGACCTGTCAAAATGCTAATAACCCGAGAAAACCTCTGTTACCTGACCTGTCAAAGTGCTGATAACACGAGAAAATCTTTGTTGCCTGACCTGTCAAGCCGACCTAACTAAACACGAGAAAAACTGTACCGACCTGTCAAAATGCTGAAACACGAGAAAACCTGGTTAAAAACCTGGACCGTCAAAATCTAATACACACTAGGAAAACCTTGTTACACCTGACCTGTCAAAATGCGGATAACGACCGAAAAGCGAAAACCTGTTTTACCTGAACCTGTCAAATGCCTAATAAAAAACCCGAGAAAAAACCTATGGTTCACGAGAAAATCTTTGTTGCCTGACCTGTCAAAGTGCTAATAACACGAGAAAACCTGTTACCTGACCTGTCAAAATGCTGATAACACGAGAAAACCTGTTACCTGACCTGTCAAAATGCTAATAACCCGAGAAAACCTCTGTTACCTACCTGACCTGTCAAAATGCTTATAATTCGTGAAAACCTCTGTTACCTGATCCGTCAAAGTGCTAATAATACGAGGAAACCTCTGGTACCTGACCTGTCAAAATGCTAATAACACCAGAAAACCTGTTATCTGACCTGTCAAAATACTAATAACACGAGTAAACCTCTGTTACCTGACCTGAAAAATTTAGCTTTTTTAACTTCTCGACCTAATATACCCTAGTGATACCGTGCTAACTTATTCAGCAGTGACAGAAGTAAAGTTCCTCTCGTATGACCTTGAACCAGCAGGTTTGACCTAATTTAAGGTCACCCACCTTCTTATGCCCGAAAGTAAAAAGGACCTTGAAAGTAGTAAGCTTTCACAACAACAACAAATTCGGGAATCTCTTCATCATTCATGAGTATCTTCATGTTAATTCAACCGCATAGAAAAGGAATGAATCTTTACTGTAGCACTGGAATAAAACATTACTGAAAGTATCAACCCTCATTCCAGAGATGAACTTTTTAGTTCCGTGTTATAAAAAAAACTTTCCAACACACTGAAGTTCATACCACAATAATACGATGATGAAGACATTAAAAATACTCTTTGTTCTGTACACAGATTCATAATAATGGTATACTGACACAAGTCCAGAGATAAAGCCAGATAAACAAGGGTTTCATGTTCACACTCTGGCCTTAAATTTTCTTACTAAAATAGAGAAAAAAAAGTCATTAATATTTACCGGTGTGACTGAAATTGCTTATCGAGTACGTAGACCTGTTTACGAATAAATTCATTGATAATATCAGATATCATATATATATATATATATATATATATATATATTATATATATATATATATATATATATATATGTATATATATTTAAATATATATATATCATATATATATATATATTATAATATGTGTGTGTGTATATATATACATATATATATATATATATATATTATATATATATATATATATATATATATATCTATATATATATATATAAATATGTATACATATATATATATACTATATATATATATATATATATATATATATATATATATATATATATCTATTTGCTATATATATCTATGTATATAATATAGTATATATATATATATATTATATTATATATATTATACATATATATACATAATATATATATGTGTGTAGTATATGTATGTATATAATATATATATATATATATATATATATATATATATATATGACTGGTAAAAATGTTCTGTTACAACAGAAATCCATCTAATAAAAGGAGCCCATAGAAACACCAAAATATAGAGAGAGAAATACTATATTTCAGAGACTGCTGTCTCCCTCTTCAGGTAGATGAATGAGAAAAGTTACAGAAAAGGTGGTATTTATACCAAGAGGTCCATCCACAGGTAAGCCAATTTAGGTCACTCCCACTGATAATCTTCCTTTAATCTTCTCAAGCGTTGGTTGAATGAAAATCTTGTTGATGACATCTGAATCCCATGCTCCGATTGAGATGTTCAATACCTGCCTCTGTTTAATCAGGGCCGATTCCATCATTTGACTCTTGTACCAGCAGTTGCTGCTATAAATTATATGTGACAAATTCCAGTTTATTCAATGGTTATGTTCATTTATATGGTTGAAAATAGCTGAGTTCTGTTGTCCATACCTAACTGACCGTTTATGTTGTATTAATCTCTGGGGAAGTGATTTTCCTGTAAATCTGATGTAAGATTGGTCACAGTCCAGGCATGGGATTTCGTAAACGTCTGTGTCCTTGGGGATGCCTTTTGTTGGACGTTAATCAGGGATTAGGCTAAGGTGTTTGGGTAAGTAAATGCAAAAGGGTTAGATTTTCCGAGGGTCTGGGTCACCGTCTTAATCCTGTCAAGGTGTGGATTTTTATTTTTTTGTTGGGTGTGTCTCTGGTACTGTCTTGAGTGGGGTCGGTAAGAATTTTAAAGGAGGATTATCAGCAAGAGTGACCTAAATTGGCTTACCTGTGGATGGACCTCTTGGTATAAATACCACCTTTTTCTATAACTTTTTCTCATTCTTCTACCTGAAGATGGGAGACAGTAGTCTCTGAAATATAGTATTTTTCTCTCTATAATTTTGGTGTTTTTATGGGCCCCTTTTATTAGATAGATATATACATACATACATACATACTCATACTACATACATCAGATATATATATATATATATATATATATATATATATATATATATATATATATATTTATCCTATAAGTATGGGAGTCTGAAAAAGCAAAAATTGTTTTATGTATATCATCCATGAAGGAAAAACAGATGTATTTAAAATATTCAAAATGACACTGCAAGGTATTCTGCTAGCTGATAAACCGATAATGTACCTACAGAGAGAGAGAGAAATACCTCTACCCTAATCCTGAGTGACGAAATTCGAGCTTAATTAACTTCTCTTGCAAAAGAGAAGATTTTTTTCTTTTTGTCATTAAATGATTTTAATGAAACAATCGTATTGAATTTCCTCACGCCAGAGATTTCGTGTAGCGTTTTGCCTGTCCATTTCCCTTACACGGAGGGTGGGGCTACATCAGAGAGAGAGAGAGAGAGAGAGAGAGGTGGGACTTTCTGAATACTGTAATCGGTACGGTAATAATAGTTCATACTAATCATTTCAAAGCTTTCAAATTTAATGAGAAGAGAGAGAGAGAGAGAGAGAGAGGTGGAGAAGAAGCGAGAGAGAGAGAGATAGAAGCCGGGGGGGGGGGGAGGGGGGGAATGAGCTGAAAATACTATCTCTGTAAATCGTTTTTTTTTTTAGTATCATTGTACACCTATCCTAGATATTAATCCTGATTACGTCACGTCATTAAAACAATTAGCGAGAGGAAGCGATTGCATCACACACACATTAGGCCCCCTCCCCCCGCGCCCCTTCCCTTCACGCCCCGCCCTCCGTTTTTCTCTTTCCAGTCTGAACTAGAAATAGCATCTATCGGATTTCAACGCACATTCAACAAACTGTTGGCTTTGAAGTCGGCGAACATAATGCAGCAGTTGATGAACAAGCATCCACTTAGCTAATGGCTCTCGAATATCTGACAGCCCACCTTTGGTTCATAAATCAAAAGATCAAATGTATAATACAAAAGAAAAAAAGAACATTTTACATTTCAAAAGAGACGTGAAACATCATCAAACGTCATACGAGTAAGGCTAAGGCCCCACCGAATCCGGCGCGGCGCGTCGCGTGCGTCCAACACGGCTACGCGTTTTGTGCGTTTCGATCAACTGTCATAGTTCAAACACGAGTGGCCCCACACGGCGCATGAGCGTGCGTGGCGTCAGGTGCGTTACCGGACTAGACGCACAAGGAACAAAACATTTTGTTTTTAGCCGCACGTGGACGTGCGTCTTCCGCATGAAGGAAGAAATTGTGGTAGACCTACAACAACCTGCATAACTTTGAGTTATAATCAAATGTGATGATTTGTGGTTATGATAAAGGATTAAAGTATTTTTTTTATTATATTCTAATGGATACATTTATGTAAATATCTTTGTTTCAGAAGTTCCTGTATCAAAGTGTTCAGTTCACACACAATTCTACGTATCTTAATTTTTGTATTAAATAGAATAAAGTGCAACTTTACAAATTTCGAAATCAGTAATCCTTCCCTCAGAGTTACTACAAGTTTCTTACGTTGATACGGATCTTCTGTAATTGGTATCAAATTTTGATAGTCGAGATATAATGCCCTCGAGAATTAAGTCAAAGGTTTTCGGCGTTATCCGACAATATTAAAATAAAATAAAACTTGTCTGGATACTATCGTCACTTATGAAATTGTTTTGCATATTCTCCATTCTTTCCTCTTCTAAATTTATGTCATAAGTGCAGATTTTCCTACTGTTCAACCCCTCTAATTTGGTTGACAGCACCGAGTCAGAGGAAAACCTCGCGCGCTCCCTTCATAACGGCAAGTACTGCTGAAGTTTGAATTGTCCGTCTTATAACCGTCACTCGTTTGTCTGGTTGGGCCACACTCGCAGAAGACGGAGACGCTTGTAGACGTATAGCCGTGTTGCACGCACGCGACGCGCCGCGACGGATCCGGTGGGGCCTTAGCCTAATGCTTGAAAATAGCGTTTTATGCGTTTACTACCGTAAAAATTTGATATGGTGGTGACGTCACGCGGTGCATTTTTTGTTATAACCCATTTTCTTGCTTCCGCGTGAGAAAATAGTTACGACGCCAAAACGTTGGGTCAGGTCAGGTCGAGATGTTAGGTCCGGTCATGATATAGGTCAGGTCAAGATGTTAGGTCAGGTTAAGATGTTAGGTCAGGTCATGATATGTAGGTCAGGTCAGAATACTGTCAGGTCATATTTATATCAGGTCAGGTCAGGTCAGGATACTCAGGTCAGAAAGCATCCAGGAATGTAAAAAAAAAATAATAAAACTCAACAGTTTGCGAAGAATTGCAACTCTTAAGCAGCATAATAGCTAAGTGCTCGCATGTGTCTTTATCAAAACCGGATTTGTCTCATCAAAAACATCTTTATTTAAAACTGCTCAATTTTGTAAAAGCTGTTTCACCTTATAAAAAAAACTTATTCTATGACACAGCCTTATTTTATCAAAAGAAGCTTTATTTTTTAAAAGAATTTTTATAAAAACAGCTTCAAGAAAGCAGCTTTATATTCTAAAATAACAAGTTTTATCTTTTTAAAATATCCTTTTATGAATACGGCTTTATTTCATCGAAAAACACCTTGATTTCGCCTCGGTTGGTTGGATAAATTCTAGAGGTCTACACCAGACCTCGTATATATGTTTCATCACTTTACCATCGCTGACAGGCCCCCTTTGCAAAAAGGGCTCATGTTGTTGCTGGCATAAGGCCGACTTCGTTTCACAGTTCGTCGAAAGAATATAAAGCAGTTGAAGCGTGAAAGGGCATTAGTTAAAATAGTTGTTATTGTTTGTTTGTATGGTGTTTTTGCGTTGCATGGAACCAGTGGTTATTCAGCAACGGGACCAACGGCTTCACATGACTTCCGAACCCCGTCGAGAGTGAACTTCTGTCACCAGAAATACACATCTCTCACGCCTCAATGGAATGCTCGAGAATCGAACTCGCGGCCACCGAAGTGGCAGGCCAAGACCATACTGATCACGCCACTGAGGCGCTTAAAGAATATCAAACTGTTGCACGTTGCAATAATGACCTTACTTTGATGATGACAAGAATTGTGACTGAAGACGTACGTAAAAATGGTGTCAGTTTTGATAATGCGCCAGTTGGTAGGAGCTTTATTATTTATTTATTTATTTATTTATTTACTTACTTATTTACAATGCCTTGTATGGTCCCTCAAAAGAATTCTACCTTATCAACAGCTTCCGTAGAACCGGAAATCTCATCTAATTCACTCATTCTAAAATTCCGGTAAAGTGTTACGATACATTACGATTGCACTAGAGATGATATGAGGAAGAAGGGAGTACGGAAGGAAATGACACAGGACAGAGGTAGATAGATGGAAGAGACTCAGTAAAAAACGGCGACCCCGAACAGGGATAAAGCTGGGAAGAAGAAGAAGAAGAAGAAGAAGAAGAAGAAGAAGAAGAGTTACGATACATTACGATAAAGTTAAAGCGATGTAGGTTGACTCATTATAAAGCCCAAACGTTGTTTGCCTGGGAAAACATCGTTATGTATTGCAAACATTTCTGCGTCAGATTTTCCTCACTAATGACGAAGGAGTCTACCGTTCCTTACAGAGGTCGGCGTCATATTTTGACGGTAAATTACGTTAATGAGTCCTGGTGGCAGGTTGGCAATCGCATGTTCAGAGAATTTTATACCGCCAATCATTACCGGTTAATAAGTCATGCCACGAAGACAGACAGCACACACAGACAAACGTATAGACATACAGAGCATCTCATGTCTATCGCTATACGTAAATGTATCCCCTCTATCGATCCGAGGATTTATTTTCACTTACTCGGGGGGTAAGCCTACAAACTACTATGCTGTTCTTCTTCTAATTGGGGGGGGGGGGTGGGGGGGTGGAAAGGCTTATGAAAAAGCCTAAAAATGTCTGAAAAGGGTGTTTCGCGAGTTACAGATACAGTAATTTTAGGATAAGATATTCATGATTTATTAAAATGAAAATGTAAAATAAAAATAAATAATGTGCATGTTAAACAGTACAGAATAATTATTTCTAATAAAATATAGCGTACTCATTTTAATTTTCGTTGGTGAAACAATGCTCTATTTGACCATAATTTTAGCACGCGACCAAGTAAGCTGGAGGTCGAATCACGCCTAGTTTAATATGATACGACACGTTTTGAAAAAACACAGGTCACTTAGGTTCGTTTTTTTTCTAACTCACACTTGTTGCCCACAGCTGCATAACAAAATTAGTCGACTAACCACCAGGTACATCATATTTTTCTGAGAGAAGTTCATAAGTTGTTCCTTCCCCGTCATGGGATCCAACACGTGTTTTGAAAGAGAAGAGAGAGAGAGAGAGAGAGAGAGAGAGAGAGAGAGAAATGAAAAAAAGAGAGGACAGAGAAAAAAAGAGAGGACAGAGAGAAAGGAAAAGAGTAAAAAAGGAATAATAGAGAAAGTAAGAAACGAATTGGAGAGAGAGAAATGAAAAAAGAAAGATGAAAACGAAGAGAGAGAGAGAGAGAGAGAGAGAGAGAGAGAGAGAGAGAGAGAGAGAGAACATACGTAATTACCTCCCAGACTATAATATTAGAGGAAAAAAGGTTGATATCTCCATCCGCCGTCCCCACCTTTGGCTAAACATTCAAGTAGCACTCGAGATTCTCCCCCGACCATCTCCTACTCTGGTCGTCCTCCAGAATCTGAAGTTCTCGAGTTGCAGTAGGTAGTCCTCCAAGCACGTAGTATGCTCCTACTTTAAACCGCAGATGTTGTTTAATCTTCTTTTTATTTGCCTTTCCAAGCACATACGTATATGTGAAAGAAAGCATATCACTTAGACCATCTTTTTATAGCAAAATCCAGTAAGAGTTTTTAAGTCTCTCTCTCTCTCTCTCTCTTGCCTTGCCTTCCCCTTCTTGAATTATTCATAGGAAGCACCTTCCCTCATTATCCCTGACTTTCCTCATTCCGCATCATCACTCACTTCCTCATTCCTCATTATCCCTCAATTTCGTCATTCCTCATTATCATTCACTATCCTCATTCCTCATTATCCCTCACTATCCTCATTCCTCATTATCCCTCAATTTCCTCATTCCTCATTATCGTTCACCATCCTCATTATCCCTCACTTTCCTCATTCCTCGTTATCCCTCCCTTTCCTCATTATCACTCACTTTCCTCATTCCTCATTATCACTCCCTTTCCTCATTATCACTCACTTTCCTCATTCCTCATTATCACTCCCTTTCCTCATTATCACTCACTTTCCTCATTCCTCATTATCACCCCCTTTCCTCATTATCCCTCAGTTTCCTCATCCTTCATTATCACTCACTTTCCTCATTATCCCTTATTATCCCCAATCCTCATTATCCCTCACATTCCTCATCCCTCACAATCCCTAACTTTCCCCAATCTATTATAAACTCGCTTTCCCATTTCCCCCAACCCAATCCCTCTTTATTATTTCCCCACTTTCCCCCTCATCCCCTTCCTCCATTATCCCATTTTCCACCCTTTCCCCTTAAAACCCTCATTTAAAAATCCTTCCACTTTCCTCATCCCGCCCCATTAAATCCCTTCCATTTTCCTCATCCCTCATTATCCCTCACTCGCATCCCATCCCTCAACTTTCATAAATCATTATCCTTCACTTTCCTCATCCCTCATTATCCCTCACTCTCCCCTAAACTCATTATCCCTCACTTTCCTCATCCCTCATTATCCCTCACTCTCCCCAATCCTCATTATAACTTACTTTCCTCATTATCTCTCACTTCCCCAATTCTCATTATAACTCACTTTCCTATCCCTCGTTATCCCTCACTTTCCTCATTACTCATTATCCCTCACTTTCCTCATCCCTCATTATCCCTCACTTTCCTCATCCCTCGTTATCCCTCACTTTCCTCATCCCTCACTAGCCCTAACTTTCCCCAATCCTCATTATAACTCACTTTCCTCATTATCCCTCACTTTCCCCTAAACTCATTATCCCTCCCTCACTTTCCTCATCCCTCATCATCCCTCACTTTCCTCATCCCTCATCATCCCTCACTTTCCTCATCCCTCATTATCCCTCACTTTCCTCATGCCTCTCATTTTGGGAAAACAGAAACATAACGCGGATTAAGACGTCGACATCGTAGGAGCTTTATTAAGATGTGTGGATTTCGGAAATCTCTCACTTAAAAAGGGGGGGTTGGTGTTCCCGGGGGGTGCTAGACCCCCTTCTGACCTTTCCATCCATCCAAAATGACCTCATAAAGACTCCGAGAGACTTAGACGAGTCTTGAAGAGACTAACAGCTAACATAAGCAAACAATAGAACAAAGATTCCTAAGCTGGTTTGGGTAGACTATACGCCGGGCCAACTTACTTGAGCAATTGCCAAATATCTCTTTTTTTTATCTTTTCTTATTTATTCTTCTTTGGGGGGAGGGGGATAAAGAAGTAACTTTATAAAGCTCCATACATTAAAGAAGCAGTACTGATTTCATGTGTGTGTGTGTGTATATATATATATATATATATATATATATATGTGTGTGTGTGTGTGTGTGTGTGTGTGTGTGTGTGTGTGTGTATGTATGTACGTGTATATATATATATATATAATATATATATATATATAATAAAAGGAACCCATAAAAACGCCAAAATATAGAGAGAAAATACTATATTTCAGAGACAGCTGTCTCTGAAATATAGTATTTTCTCTATATTTTGGCGTTTTTGTGGGCTCCTTTTATTAGATGGAATGCTGCTGTAACAGAACATTTTTACCAGTCATATAATATATATATATTGTAAAGGAATATTGATTTATTGAATGTAAAATTGCAGAAAAGGTTGAAAATTGATATTTGCATAGAAAAAAAGTGTGTACACTAGAAAACAGATGGCAGTAGCGCTTGGCGGAGGCGGTAGTCGCCAAGGATAATGTACCGAAACAATGATATTTGGTCCATGGATGTCTAGCGTGAGTCTGGTATATTAAGGCCCAAAACGACGATTTTCGTTGGAGCTGAAACAAACAAGTGATTATAATAGTGTATCAAGTTTTGAGGAATATATGGTAATGTATTGTTTATCCATTTGGACGTTTTCTTGTGTGATGTAACGTTGGTTGCCACTAACTTTTTGATGTTACAGTGAATTATATGTTGTGTTGATGTAAAGCTTTGTGACTTGCGTATTATACTGTAAAATGCAGTGATTAGTGATTAGTAGTCTTGATGAAGTGCTGTATAGCGAGTCTTTGCTTTTGTGTAAAGCGTCCGTAATTTGTTTAATGTTCTGTTTGTGACTTTAATTTCCTTACTAGTTGTTATTAAAGTACATTTTAAGTTATAGTGAGTTGTCACTGTTTCCTGATATATTCTCCTCGTAAATCCTTACCGTAGAGAGAGATTTTTTTTTATGTTACAATATATATACATATATATTATATATATATATATATATATATATATATATATATATATATATATATAAATATAATTCAAGCTACAATTGTCCTTTGAATATCTAATTGATATATTTTCATATATGTACCGAAGGGGAATTTTTAGTTGATAATTAATTTCGTCCCCCCCATGGGAATCGAAACCACTGTTCCAGTGGACTGGGAAACGAAATCAGAAAACGGACAGTGACGCTATCGAGTCGGCCAAGCCAGCAGAGAGCGTCACTGTCCGTTTCTGATTTCGTTTCCCGTCCACTGGACGGTGGTTCGATCCCATGGGGGGACGAAATTATTATCAACTAAAAATTCCCTTTCGGTACATACATGAAAATATATCAATTCCGAGGTAGAGCGAATTAGATATTAAAGGACATTTGTAGCTCGAATGATTTATATGAATCACAGTGATGTGGTAAGTACGTATAGTATATATGTTATATAAACTATTATATATATATTATAATTTATATCTATATATATATATTTATATCTATAATTATATTATATAAATATATATAATTATATATATTCAATAATATGTGTATATATATCTTATATTATATATATATATTATATATAATTATAATATTATGGATATATATCTAACTACTGGCAGAGTTCGGTTACAGAAAGGAACTCTCGTCCCTAATGATTCGTTCGCCCGAAACCAGAGGTCCACACCAAGCCTCTTATACCCTTGATAGCTACGTCTGAATAATAATAATAATAATAATAACAATAATAATAATACTAATAGTAATAATAATAATAATATATAAAATCGAAGCGCAGGGCAACCTCATAGTCTTACTAATTACTTCCACCTCCGATATTCGGAAAAAAAAATGAATAAATAAAATAAATCTCAAGACGCAAAAAAAATTAATTGGTCACAGGCCTTAGACATTCATTAAGGTTGAATTGGAATTTCTTCCATTGGAATTTCTCTCACTGGAATTCTCTTCACTTGCGTTAGGAATGGAACATATGAAATTAAAGGCAGAGACCAAGCGCTGGGACCTGTGAGGTCATTCGGCGCTACAAAGGAAATGGACAATAAAGAGAGACTGAAAGGTGTATTATTAGGAGAGGGAGGAAGAGGAAAGTACGATCGAAGAAAGAGAATATGAACGGAGGTACAGTAAAAGGAATGAAAGGTTTGCAGCCAGGGGTCGAAGGGACGCTGCAAAGAACCTTCGGTGACGCCTACAGTGCACCGCGTGAGGTGCACTGACGGCAAAGCGTTAGGGATAAAAATTAGCTTTTAAGAAATTGGTTTGTTGAAAAGTTCACTGTGGTTCGAACACGTCCCTATGACCAGGAGGTCAAGACTGCATAACGAAAGGGAGAAGGCAATTACAGCTAATGATATGTAATTAAAAGAGTAATTAAACTTGAAAGTACCAATTACCCACTTCAAGGGTAAATTCTGGCGCGCGAAGATAGAGTAAATAAACGAAATCTGAGAGAGGACTACTTCCCAATTACATTCTCCTTCATGTTTGCGGAATTCAAATCCTTTTCATTAGACCCTGGAGAGAGAGAGAGAGAGAGAGAGAGAGAATAAAAAATCCTTCTCTTTCCCATTGATACGGGAAACAGAGAGAGAGAGAGAGAGAGAGAGAGAGCACTCAAAGTCGAGGGGACGGCCAAACCACTCACGACTCGAGGGGAGAGAGACGATGCGCTTGGTTGTCATGACAACACTCATAATTAGGCATCCCGGGAGAGAGAGAGAGAGAGAGAGAAGGAATGTCCCCTGAACTACCTACTAAGATCAGAGACTTTCTCTTTCCCAGGACTATGGAAACAGAGAGAGAGAGAGAGAGAGAGAGATCATATTTTTGAGTGGGGAAATGGCATTCATAATAATGAGTACACCTTTAATCCAGAGGGAAAATACCTCTTAAAACAATTATTATTTAAATAACACTTAAAACTGTGGTTATTTAAATAACACTTGAAACAATGTTTATTTAAATAACGCTTAAATCAATGGTGATTTAAATACTGATTAAAACCATGTTTATTTGAACAACGCTGAAAACTATAGTTATTCAAATAACGATTAAAACAATGATTATTTAAATAACGATTAAAACAATGGTTATTATTTAAATAACGATTAAAACAATGTTTATTTAAATAACGCTTAAAACAAAGGGTATTTAAATAACGCTTAAAACAATGGTTATTATTTAAATAACGATTAAAATAATGTTTAATTCTTACTAATCTGTTAAATAAAAGACAAAAAATGCAAAGTTAGTCGATGCCACAACAACCTAATGACTCAATATTCCACTAAGTTTTAATTTCTGCCCTGAAAAGGTCAGGTCAGGTCAGCTGTTGACGTAATCATTTTCTGAGCCATTTCTTTTTTACGCTAAGATACTGGAAATGATTAATAAATACGAATGTTTCATACGAACACCGAAAACGTATGCCTTCAATAGTGTTGCAGGCTGTGACACAGAAAATGACTGATAAGTTCTCCTGTTTGATATGGACAAAAAGGTTTATGCCTACAAGGCTGGACGCTTCGATTCTATCCTCCTTTTTATCATTCAGAAGATGAACCCTATTCATAATGGAACAAGCCCACCTAAGGGGCCATTGACTTGAAATTCAAGCTTCCAAAGAATAATTATTATTAAGGTGTTCATTCGGAAGCAGAAACAGAACTTTATACCTGCAATAATTCGAACATAGTTTGGTGCAGAAAACAACCATTAGATACCACTGCTTAATACACACACACACACACACACACACACACACACACACACACATAAACGAGCTAAGAATACACACCTACAATATCACACTTGCGCTCGGCAATGCCAAATCCGGCATTGCAGAAGAGGTCACAAACACAAATACTTAATATTCAGTGTTACACCTGAGACACATACGTGACTACGCTGCAATACACCTTGTGCATCTGCAAGTAGCTATGAATGAATATATACACGTGTCTATGCGAACAGTAAACGGCATATCATTAAGTGGACTGTACCTCTGATAAGACACGAGGTAAACTTCTGTTACACTCACACATCAGTGCACACACTTGCGGTTTAATACGCGTGGTGCATACGCAACTGGCACTGATAATGTGCAAGTGTGTGCACACTCTTTGTACGAGGTGTATCAGTAAGCACACTGCACGCATGAATAAATAACGCACTAAAACCTTTCACTTTATTTATAGAACAAATCTAGTTTTTTTTTTTTTTTTTTTTTTTTTGTTTTTTCTTTTCTTTTTGCGCACTATTCGTTCATTCCTTACATTCAGCCATAAGTGATTCTATGACTTACAATCAAATTTCTCTTGTAATAAAATTCATTAAATAAGAAATTAATCAAGTTCAACTAAATTAAATTAAATTAAATTGCGTTCAATTAAATAATATAACAATAGAAGCGCCCTAACACTGCAGCTGTTAACTCAGAACATCTGCTACTAAATTACAGCTCACTTACTGACTATATATATATATATATATATATATATATATATATATATATATATATATATATATATATATATATATATATATATATATTATAGTTTTATTTATATATATATATATATATATATATATATATATATATATATCTATATATATATATATATATATAACATATATATTATATATATATATATATATATATATATATATATATATATGAAATAATTATCACATCACCGTGATTCGTATAAATTGTTCGAGCTACAAGTGTCCTTTTAATATCTAATTCGCATCATACCATCGGAAACTGGATATTTTCCATATATGTAAACCGAAGGGGAATTTTTCAGTTGACGAAGTTATTATCAACTAAAAAATTCCCCTTCGGTTTACATATATGAAAATATATCTGACATTATAAGGACATTTGTAGCTCGAATAATATATAGGTATATATATATATATATATATATATATATATATATATATATATATATATATATATATATAATATATATACACACACACACACGTACGTGCGTGAGTGTGTGTGTGCGTATGTTAGCGTGTGAATGGGCGTGTGGTGTCATGCGTTCGTTAGTGACCTTAGTCATTAATTAGCGGTTTTTTCGTCATGAAGAATTAATAGCCGTCGTAAGGGAAAAAAATAATAAACAAAAAACCATATAATTAAACCTTCCCGATATTCAAACAATTTCGATTCAGGATGTTGGTGAAATTAAGTGAATTATGAAACTGACAAATTGCCTGACTTTTTTTTTTTTTTTTGTATCTGGGGTTACTGACTATACATCACAGTTTGCACGAGAGAGAGAGAGAGAGAGAGAGAGTATAAATCTAAACAGCAGCAAAGGGGCTCTTATCGTAATACTCCGTCTCAAATGTAACGGAACCAATTGGTTACCGAGCAACGGGACCTACAGCTTATTGTGGGATCCGAATCACATTATATCGAGAAATTAATTCCCAATCACCAGAAACAGTCACATTCGGTAGGATAAGTCAATAGGTCCACATCAGCCCTCTTATCCCTCTTCGAACCCTACCTTGGGCGGTCGGTAGGGCTAATTCAGTAGGTCCACATCAGCCCTCTTATCCCTCTTGGAACCCTGTTTTGGGACAAGGACCCGAACTGGCCAAAACCGGTTTCATCCACCCCTACCTGAACCCCTTGAACCCCAGGCGCCTATATTGTTGTTTTATTAATGTCGTTCTCATTATTTTGTTCATCTTTCGGGAGATTATCGTCACCTTTCTCCCTTTCTTTTTCTTTTGTTTTTTTTATTTCTTTCTTTTATTACCATTTGCGGTTAATATGGATTATTTTTCAACGGTTAACTTACCCGGGTCTGTACACGATGCCCAGGCGAGGTTTGGGCATCTCAATTCGTCTGTAACTTGGTTCAGTCTTAATTCGTCTTTACCTTGGTTCGAAATTTTAATTCGACTGTGATTTGCTTCGACATCTTAATTCGCCTTTAACTTAGTTCAACATCTTAATCCGTCTGTAACTTGGTTCAACATCTTAATTCGTTTATAACGCATTTCAACATCTTAATTCATCTGTATATTGGTTCATCTTAATTCGTCTATAACTCGGTTCAACATCTTAATTCGTCTATAACTTGGTTCAAAATTTCAATTCGCCTATAACTTGGTTCAACATCTTAATTATTTTACAACTTAGCTCATCTTAATTTAGCTGTAAATTGGTTCAACATCTTAATTCGTCTATAACTTGTTAAAGCATCTTAATTCATCTAAAACTTGTTCCAGGATCTTAATTCGTCTATAACTTGGTCAAGCATCTTAATTCGTCTATAATTTGGTCAAGCGATTTAATTCGTCTATAACTTGGCCCAGCATCTTAATTCGTTTATAACTTAGTTCAACATCTTAATTTATATGTAAATTGGTTCAACATCATAATTCGTCTACAACTTGGTTCAACATCTTAATTCGTCTATAACTTGTTCAGGCATCTTAATTCGTCTATAACTTGGTCAAGCAACTTAATTCGTCTATAACTTGGCCCAGTGTCTTAATTCGTTTATAACTTAGTTTAACATCTTAATTCGTCTGTAACTTAGTTCAGCAACTTAATTCGTCTATAACTCGGCTCAGCATCTAAATATATCTGTAATTTAGCTCAATGTACAAGTTAAGAGCACAAGATTTTGTTCTTTTTAAAGCAAATGACGTTTGTCCTTCAATTCTTGAAAGCATCTGAATTAATTTCACACAGTGAAATACATAATAAAAAAAATTTAAGCATTAGAATATGATCTGAAGGGAAGGTAATTTTGCAATGTGTATATATAGTATATATATATATATATATATATATATATATTATATATATATGTATATAATAAGGTATCAAACGTGAAAAATTAAATAATTAAAAACTATCTGGAAATAATTACAATTATTTCAGTAATCTATAATTAGCAACTGTCAACACCCCTGGTGAATTAAACAAGCAGCTACCTATACCACAACTTATTAAGTCTGAATAGAATAGAAGAACAGAATATAGAATTCAGGCCAAAGGCCAAGCGCTGGGACCTATGAAGTCATTCAGCGCTGAAACTGACATTGACAATGAAAATGTTAGAAAGGTGTAACAGGAGGAAAACCTTTAAAGCAGTTGAATATGAGCGGAGAGACAGTAAAAGGAATGCAAGGGGTTGCAGCTAGACCCTTCAGGTAAATGCCTACAGCACCCTACGGGTAAATTGAATTCAGATCGCATCACTGTTTCGAAATTCGAATTTTTTTTATCATTCTGCCTGAGTTCCCGACCAAGAAATTCAAAACCTCTTTACAAGATACCACTTTTTTTCCGCGCCAATTCTGGCGCCTCTTTTATTTCTTCACAGGTTAAAGAGAAATGTTGAAGTCTCGTCTCCATCTGTCAGTGTCTTGGAATTCTTACGCAGTTACTGCCTTTCTGGTCCGCTGGTGTTCCCGATTCCAAGTGACTTGGCGTTGATGCCATGCAACAATTCTCCTTGTAGGAATGCAGCAGGCTTTTTATTTTTTTTTATTTTTTTTTAAGCAGGCTGCTGTGTCTATGCATGCATACACTGGCCTACTGTATTCCTGTGTTCATAGAATAGCTTTCTCTATAAATATATACATAAATATAGTAGGTTACTTCATTTGTGTATCTATACAGTATACTACTGTAGGTTACTTCATTTGTGTATCTATACAGTACACTACTGTATTTATGTATTAATACAGTAGCCTACTGTATAAATACATAGAGTAAGCTACTGTATGTATTCATACAACAGCCTACAGTATTTATGTATTCAACGAAGAGCCTACTGTATAAATATATAGATAAGTTTAAATGCCACAGGGTACTTTACTTACGTATGTATCTATAAAGCAGCCTACAGTGTTTATGCATGCATACAGTAGCCTACTGTATTTATGTATCCATACAGTGGCCTAATGTATCTACGTATTCATACAGTAGTGCCCGAGTTATGTATCCATAAAGTAGTTTACCAGATTTATGTATTTACACTGTCGCCTACTGTATTTACACATTCATACAATAAGTTACTGTATTTAATTATTTATACAGTAGCTTACTGTATTAAAACATTCATACAGTAGGCTACTGTATTTATATATTCATGCTGTAGGCTACTGCATTACCATATTCATACAGTAGGATACTGTATTTGTACATACATGCAGCAACACATTATACAGTAGCTAGTTGTACAAATATATAAATACAGTAGATTACTGTATTTATGTATCTATACAGTAGCATATTGGATTTAAGCATTTATACAATAGATTACTGTACTTATGTACCTATACAGTAACCTATTGCATTTATGCATCTATACAGCAGATTACTGTATTTATGTACCTATACGGTAGCCTATTGCATTTATGCATCTATACAGCAGATTACTATATCAATGTACCTGTACGGTAGCATATTGCCTTTATGCATCTATACAGCAGATGACTGTATTTATGTACCTATACAGTAGCCTATTGCATTTACGCATCTATACAGCAGATTACTGTATTTATGTATACCTATACATTAGCACATTGCATTTATATCTATACAGCAGATGACTGTATTTATGTACCTATACAGTAGCCTATTGCATTTATGCATCTATACATCAGATTACTGTATTTATGTATACCTATACAGTAGCCTATTGCATTTATGCATCTATACAGCAGATTACTATATCAATGTACCTGTACGGTAGCATATTGCCTTTATGCATCTATACAGCAGATGACTGTATTTATGTACCTATACAGTAGCCTATTGCATTTACGCATCTATACAGCAGATTACTGTATTTATGTATACCTATACATTAGCACATTGCATTTATATCTATACAGCAGATGACTGTATTTATGTACCTATACAGTAGCCTATTGCATTTATGCATCTATACATCAGATTACTGTATTTATGTATACCTATACAGTAGCCTATTGCATTTATGCATCTATACAGCAGATTATACTGTATTTATGTATACCTATACAGTAGCATATTGCATTTATATCTATACAGTAGCCTACTGTATTCAGTCTGAGAGAGAAGGCGGAGGAAGACTGGCCGCTCTCTGAGCGTTGCTTAAAGCAATGGCATGGAAGAAAATGGGAAGGGTAACCAATGGCTCGCCAAATTTATTACGGCATGCCAGGTGCGAGCGCTCTCCCATTTTTCCCCATAACGTATATATTGCCCCTGTTCTTCAAACCGCTGGACAGCATGTTCTATGTTGTCTCTCTCTCTCTCTCTCTCTCTCTCTCTCTCTCTCCTCTCTCTCCTCACGCTATCTTTTTCTTCTTTTCTCCTTTCTCTCTCTCTCCCCCCCCCTCATGCTATCATTTTCTTCTCTCTCTCTCTCTCTCTCTTCTTTCTTCTTCTTCTCTCTCTCTCTCGCTCTCTCTCTCCCTCACCTGATCTTTTCACTCTTTCTCCCTCTTTCTTTTCTTTCTTCTCTCTCTCTCTCTTTCGTGTCTTCTCTCCCCTCTCTCTCTCTCTCTCCTTCTTCTCTTCTCCTTTCTCTCTCTCTTTCTTCTCTTCTCCTCTCTCTCTCTTCTTCTCTTCTCCTTTCTCTCTCTCCTCTGTTCTTTCTCACTTCACTTTCCTCTTCTTTCTTTCCCCCCTTGTCCTCTCACTTTCTCTCTCTCCCCCTCTCTCTCTCTCTCTCTCTCTCTCTCTCTCCGCTCTTTCTTTTCTTGCCTCTCCTCTCTCTCCCAAATCTTTTTGTTTTTCAACCATTAAGCCGTTTCCCCTCTAACAAAAGACAGTTATTTATTTACATAATGTCAATTATACCTTACAACTGGAATAAAGGTGAATAGTCCATATCCCACAGCAGACATAAGAGAGAGAGAGAGAGAGAGAGAGAGTCTTATTTATTTCAGGCATATTTATATACAATCAATGATTTGGAAATATATAATAACTATCTTCCTCAAAATAGATTTAGTGACGTCGTCTATCAAACCCTGACTCTAAAGGCGCTGTCACACTAGCGAAATTTCCGTCGACTTTTTCTGAGATTGTCGTCGACTTTCCAAAGAAGTCGACGTCATTCCGTACTCTGGTTGTCACACACGTTCTTCTTCATACCGATTACCGTGGTTGTCGTCGTCAAAAATGTAAACAAACCATCTGAACTGTGACTTCCCGGAATGATAAAACAACTATGATTTATAACACAAAGCAATTACTGGGTCGTGGAATTAAAAAAAAAGTCTTTGGGTTCGGTCCTGGTTAAAAAGATGTGAAAAGTTTTGTTTAAAAAAATAAGCTAGGCCTGGCCTAGATAGGCTATTCGTAACCTTTTTACACAACCACAGTCAGACTGTATTATAAATTAAGCTAGAGAAACGCTGGAAAAGTTTTAAAGATTTTTGTTTATACTATGCTAATGCAAAAAAAAAAAAAAAAACAAAAAAAAAAAAAAACGAGAGCAGACCTAGGCTATATAACAATCTGATATTCACGATATAGCATGCTTATCTGTATAAAGATCAGCAAGTTCAGAAAAGGTTTTCCCGAGTCGCAAGGTAATTTTTTTCATTTAAGACCCTTTTTCATAAAACTAAGATGCTTATGGTCCATAAGCATAATCTCTCCCCCAATTTCGACCAAAAACTGTCTGGCAATCTTGTCCACTGTACTAAGAACTCCATCTTGCATCTGATGATTTGAAATGCGCGCGCTCCGAGATATACACAAACAAAAAGTCGACGGTAGCGATGGGTTGAATTCGATCGGTACCGTTTTCAAAATTCGTGACGACGACACCAGAAAGTCGTCGTCAAAACATGAAAAGTCGCCGTCAAAATCAAAAGTCAACGGAAATTTCGCTAGTGTGACAGCGCCTTAATAGAACCCTTTTGTCAATTGTAGTTTTTTTTTTTTTTTTTTTTTTTTTTTTTTTTGTTGTGGGGGGAGGAGGGGGGACTGGTCGTGGCCTAGTTCGACCTGAATCTATAAACGAGGTTTCTGTACATCCCTCAACAAATATAATAATAATAATAATTTTTTTTTTCTGTTTGTTTGTTTGTTTTCTCTCTCTCTCTCTCTCTCTCTCTCTCTCTCTCTCTCTCTCTCTCTCTCTCTATCACAGTCCTCCAATTCGACTGGGTGGTATTTACAGTATGAGGTTCCGTGTTGCATCCTGCCTCCTTAGGAGTTAATCACTTTTCTTACTATGTGCGCCGTTTCTAGGATCACACTCTTCTGCATGAGTCCTGGAGCTACTTCAGCCTCTAGTTATTCCAGATTCCTTTTCAGGGATCCTGGGATCGTGCCTAGTGCTCCTATGATTATGGGTACAATTTCCACTGGCATATCCCATATCCTTCTTATTTCTATTTTCAGATCTTGATACTTATCCATTTTTTCCCTTTCTTTCTCTTCAACTCTGGTGTCCCATGGTATTGCGACATCAATGAGTGATACTTTCTTCTTGATTTTGCCAGTCAACGTCACGTCTGGTCTACTGGCACGTATCACCCGATCTGTTCTGATAGCATAGTCCCAGGTATTATTATTATTATTATTATTATTATTAAATCATCCTTGACAAGATCTCTTCTTTCTGCATTTCCCTTTACCTCCTCTTACTTCTTCCTAATGAATCCTCTGGATAATAATAATAATAATAATAATAATAATAATAATAATAATAATAATAATAATAATACTGTAATCACAATCTTAATCTTCATCTTCCTCAAAGTTCAGCTTTGTATAAACCAATCTCCCTCCATCCATAGCGTTTTTTTTTTTCTTTTTTGGTTACAGACACGTATTTACCACCATTATTATTTTGTATAGTTCCCTCAGTAAATCAGTTTACGTGTGTATGTCTGCATGATTCAACCTCCCCGTTGATTTTTATAATCACCATCGTTAAAGACAACTGTATTTATTCAAGTAACGAAACCGAGTGGTCATATTATGTCCAACCATAATCCTGACTCAAGAATTCACTTAATTCACTTTATTGGGGAGACAGAAGTGAATAAAAAAAAAATTATCTATTAATTGCAAATTTATCAATACATAAATAATGGGTTGGGTGTTTTAACGTCTATATATCAATATATGATTAATTACAGGTTTGTGGTCAAGCGTATCTTACTACTACTGGGAATATATTTTAGAACTTTTTTTTTATAATATAACTGTTTTTGTTATAATTAACGAACCAAAACTTGACGATCGTTACATATGTTTTCTTTCGTATTTACTGTTAAATGTAACTTGCAATCTTGTTATGACGTGATAACTTTTTTTAACTTTTTGTCGCGACTCGTTAGTTTCCTGCGGATATGACCATGGTAGGTGTGACGCCAATTTTGTAAAGATATCAGTCATTTCCCCGACAATGACTCACGTGAGGAAATCCGGTGCACCTCCCGTGGTGCACTGTATGCATTACCGAAGGATGTTTGCAGTTTCCTTTAACTTAACACCTTCCGTCAGGCTGTCCAACCACTCGAACATCATATATTGATTAATCTATTAAATTATAAAATTTACAGGCGCGACGAAAGGAAACATCCAGCTGTCTATTCACGTCCTATACTTGCTCATTATCATCACCTGGGAGGGGTTAGGGGAGGAAGGGGGCTGAGCGACCCCTCCGCACCCTGTCTCGATGTCCTACGATGGGAATATCCTATACTATGAATCACCAGCCAACGCAAACAGCAATTTTTTTTTTTTTATGTTTTGACGAACCTTTCCTCCCCTCCCAATTAGCAGCCCTCGAAGAAATCAGCTGCCACTTGTTCATTCAATGTTCCTGCTATTCATTTTCCTTCCCCGATTCATTTTAAGTCCGCGTTGATAAATAATCCGCTTAACCCGTCAACGGAGTCTCTTTAAATCACGTGAGACGAGCGCGTACACACACACACACACACACACACCGTCATGGTACAGGATGGTAGAACCAAACTTTCACTACAGTCAGACTTCGCCGGCCCACGAATGCTTTCCCTGACTACTTTCTGTTTCCGCCCATCATGAAACGCATATAATATTTGTAGAGGAAGTTAGGCACCGTCAAGCCTTATATACAAGAATAATAATAACTAAAAACAATGACATTCTTTTACGTGATCGCTGTTAAGCCAGAACACGCGTTTAAGCCTAAATCCA
>NC_087206.1:83358482-83378482 GCF_015104395.2 Macrobrachium nipponense
AAATTGAAGATAATTTTTTATATCTGTTGATTAAGAAACGTAATTTCATCGAATCTCATATTTCATAAAAATCTAGATACAATAATCCTAATACTTTTCATGAGAAATAAAATAAATGTTCTATCACTTTATGGAGAAAAACATTTTAGCGAGAGTCCTGTTATACACAATATTCTCTTTTTTTTTAATGTTTACCCACAAAGACATCAGCTTTTCCAAGGACTTACGCGAAGAAACGATATTCGCGAACTGTCTTTCAACCCGAATAAGAAAAATATATTTATTTATGCCATCCTGATACTTCAGGCGAATACATATATCACCTGCGATACATGAATGAAGAAACATATCGTTCATTGAGGAACTACTCGTATATCACAACGAGTCGCGGACATAATACCAGGCAATATCTCTTTCCTTTTACGAGCCTGTAATGAAAAGGTATTGATTCCTTCCCTGAGGAGGAGGAGGAGGAGGAGAGGAAGAGGAGGTAGGAGGAGGAGGAAATGGGTGGGGTGGGGTGGGGGTGGGTGAAGTGGGGGCTAGTAATATATGTGCATGATATCTAGAAAGTAGGATGAGGTGGGAGCGACTGGTAGGAAAGCAATATGGCGGATGTATATATTGGTATGGAAAGAAGGAAAAGATATATGTATATATATATATATATATATATATATATATATATATATATATATATATATATATATATATATATATATATATATATATATATATATATATATATATATATATATATATAGAGAGAGAGAGAGAGAGAGAGAGAGAAGAGAGAGAGAGAAGAGAGAGAGAGAGAGTTCCCTTAAACCAAAGATTTCTCTTGAGGATTCAGTCCTTGTAAGGCTACGGTTGATGGAAGACGCATATCCACGAAGCGAGCGAGATAAAAAAAAAAAAAAAAGAAAAAAAAAAAATTGTGAGATGGTTCGTGCGTCCCATTGTCCGGACGCATGCGCAGACACATACGCACACACACGCGCGCACTCACACAGATTTGATAAGGAGAATAAAGTCTATACTGTTATAATGAAAATAATTTGACAACGATGTCAAAAGTACAAGAATAAAATTTATGAGAAGTGTACACTGTATTTCCACACTGCACTGAAAGAAAATATTGTAGTGAATTGAAGTTTGTGACAGCTTAGTTATTTAGCCTTAATTGTTTACATACTTTTTTTTTCATTCCTTTTGCTGTACCTCTCTCCATATTCTTTTTTCTTTCACCTTTCTTTCCACCCTCTCCCAACGTTTGTTTCAACATTAAGCGCTGAATGAGCTCATAGGTCCCTGCGATTGGCCTTTAGTCTAAATTTTATAAATCAGTACCGGTAATATAGAAGATAATTAGCAGATAGGCTGAAATGCTAAATTACATACATGTTACTTTAAAAACGTAACAAAGTCATAATAGATAATATATCGACAAATTAAGGAATGCACAAAAAAAACGAAACGAAATAATTAGTTTCTTATACTATTCAGGACGATGATTTCTTATACCATGCTGAATATTAACGGGAAATTTTGACTACAAAATAGTAAGATATTTACACGTTTTCATTTGCTTGCGGTAATGTTTTACAAGAAATAATGTATATATATATATTTATATATAATATAAATATATATATATATATATATATATATATTACACACACACACACACATATATATATATATATATATATATATATATATATATATATATATACTCATTACTATGCGATTATGGTTATCAAATATGCACATGTATCACTACACACACACACACCACATACAACCATACATTCATACCTATGGAAAACGCACCTCCCACCCACTTACGCACACACACACGCGCGCGCGACGAAACTTCGTCCCTCTAAGTTAATTTATGTACCCTCGCAAATCCGTGATAAGAAGTTGGAGACAAAATGGAAAAAAAGTTTACAGGTTCGTTCAACTGGGAAAAAAGTAAAAAATGTCTCTGCGTGGCTCGTCACCGAGTCTTTTGTCTGATGTTCACGTTTTATTTTTTTTTTTCTTTTTCTCTGTGAAGTTAATCTCGGGCGAGTGAACGAGTTTATTTTTCTATTTGCTGCATACGCATATGCATACGCTTACGCCCGTATGTAGACGCACATATGCACGCGTAAATACGCACGTTGTGGCTAATGTTATTGTTGATTCATGTACTCATGAACTGGCGTATTTGTTATAAGTAGTGATATAGTATACATACCTACATTTATATATGTATATATATGATTATGCAACTGTTGATAATGGATGCACCATTATAGACGTACACACACATTATATATATATATATATATATATATATATATATATATATATATATATTTGTGTGTGTGTGTGTGTTTATCTGTATGTGTGTATTCTTGCGGATGTGACTACGGAAAGGAAGCTTTTATTAAAAAAAAAAAAAAAAAAAAACTGCAGGATTGTCTTGCGACGAAGTGGCCCCGTGGGACAAGGAAGCAGGCATCCTTTGTTCACAGGAAAGGAGGAAGGAAGGACTCTCATTATTTTTTTCTCTTTTTATTTTCAAATTCATCCTGACGTCCATCACTTGGCAATAGACTTCATTTATGGAAGTTGCAATGTTTTTTTTTTATGGTGATATGAATTAAGACGAGTAAAAGAGTAAACAATTAATTTAAAGAAAAAAAAGCAAGATATAAAAATATTATCAAGGGTGAAAATTGACAATGAATTTCAATGAAAAATCGAGGTATGATAAATATATTATCAAGATTAAAAATAAATCTTTAATTTGAATAACAAATCGAGGCAAGAGAAATATATTATCAAGGGTAAAAATAAACAATTAGTTTGAATAAGAAATATAGTTTTGAGGAAATTATTCCGAAGGGTAAAGATAAACAATTAATTTTAATAAAAAAAAATCGAGGTATTATAAATATATTGTCAAGGCATATTTAGTATTTTACAGAATCTTTACAGAAACTTCATTACTGTAACATAGGGTTCATACTGTAACCTGTGGGGATCGAATATGAAAAAAGTCACATTTCTGAAGGAGAATTATACTATCCTATTTATTGATCAGGCGGATATATAAGTCACTGCATTCATATTTGAAGATATTTTTGTAATGTGTATGAGGAGAGAGAGAGAGAGAGAGAGAGAGAGAGAGAGACAGAGAGAGAAAGGCTGTTCGTAGAATGTTTTGCCCATACTGGCACATCTTTCATATTGTGATCCAGATTTTTTTTGGGGGGGGAGGGGAGGAGGAGGTGCCGTGGGCTAGGGAGGGGAACGGGGGAGGGACGACCCCAATTTTCAGGATTATTTTTTTTTTCTTTTCCCTCGTGGCCTGAGCTGCATGAATTATCATGTGTGTGTGTGTGTGTGTGTGTGTGTGTAATTAGAGCATGCCATAAATATGACGACAGGTGAAAATGACTACGTATTTTCATCATATAATTGAAGTAACCTGAAACCTTTGATATAAACAATCCAATTATGTCATTCTGAACCCAATTCCTCCAGCATTTGATACCAGTAGTAATTATCCCATGTACATAAATAGCCTAGCGAAATGATAGCCGGAAAGATAGCTATGTAAAAAATAGCCAAAGAATAGTGCCATAATAATAAAAGAAAAAATAGCTCCCAAAATAGCCCAATAAATATCCACAAAATAGCCCCATAAATATCCACAAAATAGCCCAATAAATATCCACAAAATAGCCCCATAAATATCCACAAAATAGCACTATAAATATCCACAAAATAGCCCCATAAATATCCACAAAATAGCACTATAAATATCCACAAACTGACCCCATAAATATCCGCAAAATAGCCCCATAAATAGCCAGAAAATGGAAAAAAATAAAATAAGTAAATAAAGTCCAGAAAAATAGTCACTGAAATGCTATTAGACCCCTTTCTCATAGCACTCCCATAACTCGGTAGCAATTGAAATTCGTGCGCTGTTTGACTGACAGTTGACACAGAGCCACTTTGAGGCCAAACGGAATGAATGGTTGATGCTGAGTGGCACCCTGACATCCGAAACCCTTTTTTTTCCTCCTTTTTTTTTGTTTGATTGTTTTTCGTCCCTCCTCCTCCTCCTATCCTCCTCCTCCTCCTCCTTCTGTTATTTATTTATTAAAAATGTACCTCCTCCTCCTCCTCCTCCTGTTATTTATTATTAAAAAGTGTACCTCCTCCTCCTCTCCTCCTCCTCCTCCTCCTCCTCCTGTTATTTATTTATAAAAATGTACCTCCTCCTCCTCCTCTCCTCCTCTTGTTAATTATTTACTAAAAATGTACCTCCTCCTCCTCCTCCTGTTATTTATTTATTAAAAATGTACCTTCTCCTCCTCCTCCTCCTCCTCCTTCTCCTCTTGTTAATTATTTATTAAAAATATGCCTCCTCCTCCTCCCCCTCCTCCTCCTTCTCCTCCCCTCCTCCTTTCCTTCTCCTCTCCTCCTCCTCCTCCTCTTTCATTTATTTATAAAAATGTACCTTCTCCTCCTCCTCCTCCTCCTCCTGTTAATTATTTATTAAAAATGTACCTCCTCCTCTCCTCCTCCCCCTCCCCTCCTCCTCCTCCTCCTCCTCCTCCTGTTATTTATGTATTAAAACCTACTCCTGTCTATATGTACGGGTGCGTAGGATATTTGATCGCTGAGATGACGTAACTTTCATAACTAAATTCACTTCATTGCAAACCGCCCCTTTAATGTTTATAACATTTATTAATTCTCATTCGCCCCTTTATGTTTATATCTTTTATTAATTCTCATTCGCCACTTTATGTTTATATCATTTATTAATTCTCATTCGCCCCTTTATGTTTATATCATTTATTAATTCTCATTCGCCCCTTTATGTTTACATCTTTTATTCATTCTCACTTCTCTCCTTTATTTCCAGGTGAGTTTGGTCGCTGTTTAACCGAGATGCTCTTGATGTAGTAAGTATTCCATCGACGGACGGTCTCTCGTTCGTCACTCTCTCACACAAACTTTATTTTAATCGAGATGTTTCACATTCCCAACTGATCAATGATCCAATGATCCCCTTTTGTTGCCGAGAGAGAGAGAGAGAGAGAGAGAGAGAGAGAGAGAGAGAGAGAGAGAGAGAGAGAGAGAGCAGATTCGCCGAACAGCAGCAGCGCCGATGTGCAGTATACATGTGCCTCGCTGTGAAAGTTCTCCAGAGTTCCATAGGTCCTCAATTGGAACTTCTTCAGAAGTTCAAGCTCCAAAGTTCCATAGGTCCTCGATTCCCCGAAGACGTTGTGCAATTGGAACTTCAGAAGTTCAAGCTCCAAAGTTCCATAGGTCCTCAATTCCCCGAAGATGTCGTGCAACTGGAACTTCTTCAGAAGTTCAAGCTAAGATAAAATGCATTGCTACCCTAATACTATTCTTCTTGCATTTCAATACAATTTTATCTGTTTATCTATTTATTCATTTTTTTTTACTACCTTCTCTTACTTACTTATTATTTGGTAGTTTGAATTTCAGGTCGGTGGTTGGGGCCCCTTTGGCGAGCTTGTTCCTTATGAATAGGGTTCATCTGAATAATAATAATAAAATAATAATAATAATAATAATAATAATAATAATAATAATAATAATAATAATGGACTCCTAAGGAGGCAGGATGCAACCCGGAACCCCACACTATAAATACCACCCAGTCGAATTGGAGGACTGTGATAGAGCAAAAAAAAAAAAAATTTATATATATATAATATAATAATAATATAATACACTATAAAACCATCCATTATTAATGATAATAATAATAATAATAATAATAATAATAATAATAATAATAATAATAATAACTATTTTTTCCTCTGGTTTGCTTCTCTTACGCCAGTATCAGGCTGTTGGTTACTGTCGTTGAGGTGGTCAGTTGCTGGATGACGACCTCCAAGTACCTGCCCGTCTTCCCCTTCAATTGGGCTGAATACCTGGCTGTCGGACGAAGCTCCTCTGTTGCCAGAGGTTCCATTTACATCGTTGTCGTTTATTCCTTCATTTCTTTCCATCATTGCTAAGATTTGCTATTTAACCCGTAGCTGGACCCAACCCCATCAGGAATAGGTACTCATTTACAGCTGAGTAAAGAATGAGGAAAGAAATTATGGTAAAGATCCTTTCCCAAGGAATCGAACGCCGAGGAGAGCAGTCACCCATCCAACGACTGACCAGCCCCAATGTTGCTTAAACTGTCCATTGAACGACCTAAACCCACTCTGCCACGGCGCCACATGGATGGAGTTTGGAATAGAAAAATGTGCCTTAGATAACATGCAAAAGGGGGAAAGTAACGAGAACTGAAGGGATAAAAGCTACCAGATGGGAGCAACATCAAACACGTAGATGAGACGGGATACAAATACCTGGGAATAATGGAAGGTGGGGATATGAAACACCAAGAAATGAAGGACAAGATCAGGAAAGAATATATGCAGAGGACTCAAGGCGATACTCAAGTCAAAACTCAACGCCGGAAATATGATAAAAGCCATAAACACATGGGGAGTGTCAGTAATCAGATACAGAGCAGGAATAGTGGAATGGACGAAGGCAGAACTCCCGCTGCATAGACCAGAAAACTAGGAAACATATGACAATACACAAAGCACTACACCCAAGAGCAAATACGGACAGACTTATACATAACGAGAACAGAGCACTGGGGCAATATCTGAAAACCTGTCAAGACAAATGGCTCAAGAGTGCATGGGAAGGACTGTCAAAAGTAGACGAAGACCCAGGAATATACAGAGACAGGAGAATGACAAACAGAAAACTGAGGATTGGCACAACAAACAAATGCACGACAATACATGAGACAGACTAAAGAACTAGCCAGCGATGAGAAGGAAACTGAAGGAATGATAACAGCGGCACAAGATCAGGCCCTAAGAACCAGATATGTTCAAAGAACGAGAGACGGAAATAACATCTCTCCCATAGTAGGAAGTGCAATACGAAAAATGAAACCATAAACCACATAGCAAGCGAATGTCCGGCGCTTGCACAGAACCAGTACAAAAGAGGCATGATTCAGTGGGAAAAGCCCTCCACTGGAGCCTGTGCAAGAAGCAAGAGCTACCTTGCAGTAATTAGTGGTACGAGCACCAACCTGGTAGTGATAGAAAAACGATCAGGCAAAGATCCTCTGGGACTATGGTATCAGAACAGATATGGTGATACGTGCAAAGAGACCAGACGTGACGTTGATTAACAAAATCAAGAAGAAAGTATTACTCATTAATGCCGCAATACCATGGGACACCAGAGTTGAAGAGGAAAGAGAGGGAAAAAAGGATGGATAAGTATCAAAGACCTGGAAAATAGAAATAACGTAGGATATGGGATATACCAGTGGAAATCGTACCCATAATCATAGGAAACGCTAGGCACGATCCCAAGATCCCTGATTTCTGGTGATAGAAGTTTCACTCTCGACGTAGTTCGGAAGTCACGTAAAGCCGTTGGTCCCGTTGCTGAATAACCACTGGTTCCATGCAACGTAAAAACACCATACAAAACAAACCAAGATCCCTGAAAAGGAATCTAGAAAAACTAGAGGCTGAAGTAGCTCCAGGACTCATGCAAAAGAATGTGATCCTAGAAACGGCGCACATAGAAGAAAAAGTGATGGGACTCCTAAGGAGGCAGGATGCAACCGGAACCTCACACTATAAATACCACCCAGTCGAATTGGAGGGCTGTGATAGACAATATATATATATATATATATATATATATATTATATATATATATATATATAATAAAACAATAATAATAATAACAATAATAATAATAATAATAATATAATCACAACTTAACTTGCCCATGGGATGGTGCCCATAATATGAAACTAGACCCGTTTCGTCTATGATTGAAACTGGTATGCAGTTAATAATAATAATAATAATAATAATAATAATAATAATAAAATAATAATAATAATAATAATAATAATAATAATAATAATAATATATTATTATTATTATTATTATTATTATTATTATTATTATTATTATTATTTGAAAAAAATATTAATAAAGATTATTAAACTGCATACCAGTTTCAATTATAAACGAAAACAGGTCGAGTTTCATATTATGGGCACCATCCCATGGGTACGTTTCGTTGTGATTTGTGTAAAAGCTAAAAATACACTTGAGGATTTTATAGGCTAGTTTACTGACAGGGATTTCCAGATTCAAAACACGTTGTTTGTTCAGGCGCCTAGTATTGATAGAGAGAGAGAGAGAGAGAGAGAGAGAGAGAGAGAGAGAGAGAGAGAGAGAAAAGAATCCGCTGAGAGTGCATTCTGAAATGTAAATTTGTTCAAGTCGACAGGTTTTACCTTCTCTCTCTCTCTCTCTCTCTCTCTCTCTCTCTCTCTCTCTCTCTCTCCTTCCTGTCTAGGTCTTTTTTTTTGTTTCTCTTTTAATTCTCTCGTTTCTTTGTTTTTTTTCCTCTCTACCTTTTTCTTAATTCTCTCTCTCTCTCTCTCTCTCTCTCTCTCTCTCTCTCTCTCTCTCTCCTCTCTCTCAACGCTCTTTGTTTTTCTCACCTTTTTCCTATCATTGATTGTTCTCTCTCTCTCTCTTCTCTCTCTCTCTCTCTCTCTCTCTCTCTATCTATGGATTTTAAGTTTTATTAATCACTGACACCAGAAAAGGGTTAATAGTTTCTATTAGCTTCGTGCTTTAATGCAATGAACATAGAAAGAATTTTGAAACCACA
Organism: Macrobrachium nipponense; assembly: GCF_015104395.2. NCBI lineage: Eukaryota > Metazoa > Arthropoda > Malacostraca > Decapoda > Palaemonidae > Macrobrachium > Macrobrachium nipponense. The sequence continues at coordinate 83,367,270 of NC_087206.1, forward strand.
AAAATATGGTAATACTCTTGATATAAAAAAAATATATATATATGCTATCGTAAAGTCTGGTTTTCATATGACAATTCTTGCTTATATGATTATTTTTTGGCACGCTGTCATGCATACACAATGTGCCGCTCTATTGATATTTAAGAGACGGATGCAGATTTTTTTTTTAAAGAGACGGATGCGGAATTTTTTTTAAAGAGAGTGCTGCGGAAAATGAAATTTTTTTTGCGGAATGATTTGTAGCACATTTTGAACTCCGAGTCCTTGACTTCAGAGAGAGAAGAGAGAGAGAGAGAGAGAGAGAGAGAGAGACGAGAGAGGAGAGAGAGAGTAGGATCTAATTAAGGATCGTGTCTTTATTGGCTTTGATGTGACTCTTAGTGTATAAGATGATGTTTACCAAAATAGCAACTCAATTTTGTCCAGAAGGAATTTGGGGTCTAGTCTGCTTTTGACTAAATTTCATAATTTTCGTGTGAAGAATTCTGTCAGTATAGATGAGATTTAATAAAAATTACTAATAATTGAAATTGTCAGTATAAATTAGATTTGGTAAAAATACTAATAATTGAAATCTGGCAGTATAAATTAGATTTTATAAAAAATACTAATAATTGAAATGTCAGTATAAATTAGATTTAATAAAAATACTAATAATAAAAATCTGTCAGTATAGAGAGATTTAATAAAAAATACTAATAATTGAAATCTATCGGTATAAATTAGATTTAACAAAAATACTAATAATTGAAATCTGTCAGTATAGATGAGATTTAATAAAAAATACTAATAATTGAACTCTGTCAGCATAAATTATATTTAATAAAAATACTAATAATTGAACTCTGTCAGCATAAATTAGATTTAATAAAAATACTAATAATTGAAATCTGTCAGTATAAATTAGATTTGATAAAATGCTAATAATTAAAATATGTCAGTATAAATTAGGTTTTAATAAAATATTCTAATAATTAAAATCTGTTAGTTGTAAATTAAAACTTAATAAAAGTACTAATAACTAAAATCTGTCAGTATAAATTAGATTTAATAAAATACTAATAATTTAAATCTGTCTGTGTAAATTAAATTTAATAAAAAGTACTAATAATTAAAATCTCGTCAGTATAAATTAGATTTAATAAAAATACTAATAATCAAAATCTGTCAGTATAAATTAAATTTAATAAAAGTACTAATAATTAAAATATGTCAGTATAAAGTAGAATTAATTAAAATACTAATAATTAAAATCACAAGGACAAGATGTTATGTATGAAAAGGAAAAGTTAATGTAAAATTTGAAAAAAAAAAATAATAATAATAACTCCAGGATCAGAACCTCATAAGTTCAAGGGTAGATGCGATACAAATATTGCCCTAAAGCAAGTCACCTTGTATTTTACCTATTTTACCAATTTTATTTATATTTCTATCAATTCATATTTCAGTTTATGGAATTATTTTTTCTTCTCTAACAACTGATCTCTTCTTTCTGTATTTCCTGTTATCTTATGTAACTTTTTTTTTTTTCAAATGTACCCATATTCTTTGGAAGCTTGAATTTCAAGTCAATAGCCCCTCATGGCTTGTTCCATTTGAAAAGAGTAGGGGTTAATTTTGAATGATAATAATAATAATGATAATCTTTGTTTCTATACTCATCTCTCACAAATAATACAGTTTACTTATGTAACTGTACATATTTTATTATGCTACAGTTTGATCACGACACAGTGAATTTCCTAATAATAATAATAATAATAATAATAATAATAATAATAATAATAGTAATAATAAGTTACCTGAATATTTTTAATTTCAATTACGAGGTGCTTTGCTTGGCGGAAAAATAAATCATACGTGTTGATAATAATAATAATAATAATAATAATAATAATAATAATAATAATAATAATAATTATAAAGTTTCATTGCGCTCAACCGTTAAGGCACACACTGGAACTACGAATTCCTGAATTCCCGTTGCCAATATTAGCAGTCCATTAGCGTTCCAGACGTGGGCAATGAACTACAATGAAAACAACAGCATCAGGCATAACAGCAGATACAAACAATCATTTAGAATCGTCCATTTGTGCTCGCGTGCTCTGGCGAGCAGTGACGTCAGACGGAAATGACGCGGAAGGGATTCTAGCAGAGTGCGCCGCCATATTGTTTTTTTTTTTTTTTTTTTTTTTTTTTTTTTTTTTTTTTTTAAGGAGGAACTTCTCTTTGCATAAAATCGAAAGTTTTTTTTTTTCCTTGTTTAGAGGTGGTTATTATTATTATTATTATTATTATTATTATTATTATTATTATTATTATTATTATTATTATTATTATTATTCTGGTATAAGACCCTCTTTCAGACAAATTCTGTTAAAGAGAATGGCAGAATTAAGCGTGTTGATTATATATATATATATATATATATATATATATATATATATATAATTATATATATATATATATATATTCTAATCGTAAGAAAAATAGAAAAAACTATATATATCAACTCGCTTTAATTTGCCCATTCTCTTTAACAGTATTATTATTATTTATTATTATTATTTTATTATTATTTATTATATTATTATTATTATTATTATTATTATCATTTAGATGAATTCTATTCACAATGACTAGGCCTACAGAAGCCATTGACGAAGAACATTATTATTATTATTGTTGGACCTAACAAAAATTCTTTCTGTTTGTCTTCTGAAAGTTGAAAAAGAAACCCACGTAATTACTGTGTATAACGTGTTTACTTATAAATATTTACATTTTATTTTACTCAACACTCAAGTACTTTCAGGACCTATCTGTGACCCTTTTTCAAGAGATGTGTAGGTTGTCAGCCTGGGTCAAGGCCAGGCAGTCTTCTGGAACTTCTTCTTGTTGAGTTGTCGTTTATGTGATGGCTGTCCTGGTTTCTATTTCTCTGAGAGTGGTTAAGAGATGTTAATCCCTTTCTGTCGTTCCGACCACCCTTCACATCTCTTGAGAAAAGGGGCCACAGTTAAGTCAAATACTATGGAAATACTTACAAGAAAGCAAGTATACTCAGTAACCTTGCGAATCTTGAAAGCAGTACTAATATAAATATACTATCCATTGAGGACCTGTCGAAAATACTACCCCTCAATGGTCTCTAGGGAGTAGAAAGTACTATTCCTGAAGGACCTGTAGGAAATAACACAATCCCTCAGGACCCGTGAGACGGTGTTAAAGAACCGTTGAAAAGTCGACTCGTGATCACGCAAACGTATATTAACCTGAAAGAAGTAGTACAGGAAAATACCGCACGCTTAAAATAATACTAAGCCTGTTTAGGTCGTCTCCGGACAGAACAGAAATAGTCCACACGAGAGGAAATCTCAAGCGGACGCAACGCGCGACCTCAGGGAACGCCGCGCAACGCATAAACGCCACCTTTGTGAGGTGACGGTCCATCAGTGTAGCTTATAGATGCGGGATCATACCCTTAGTTCAGCAGCAGAATTAAACTCCGTGCTGCTAGTGGTTTCCTCGACTTTGCAATTTCGAACGTATACGTTGGAAATGTCATTTCTTCCATTTGGTACTGTAAGCTGTTTCGATTTCAGATTTCTAGTTATTAGGTTATTGAAATTATAGAATTATTATTATTTTTATTATTATTATTTAGAAGAGAAATCCGTATTTTTAAGGAACAAGACTAGAGGGGCCATCGACTTGAAATTCAATCTACCAAAGAATAATAATAATAATAATAATAATAATAATAATAATAATAATAATTTTTTGTCTGTCACAGTCCTCCAATTCGACTAGGTGGTATTCATAGTGTGGGGTTCCGGGTTGCATCCTGCCTCCTTAGGAGTCCATCACTTTTCTTACCATGTGCGCCCGTTTCTAGGATCACACTCTTCTGCATGAGTCCTGGAGCTACTTCAGCGTCTAGTTTTTCTAAATTCCTTTTCGGGGATCTTGGGATCGTGCCTAGTGCTCCTATGATTATGGGTACGATTTCCACTGGCAATCCCATATCCTTCTTATTTCTATTTTCAGATCTTGATACTTATCCATTTTTTTCCCTTTCTTTCTCTTCAACTCTGGTGTCCCATGGTATTGCGACATCATGAGTGATACTTTCTATTATTATTATTATTATTATTATTATTATTATTATTATTATTATTATTATTATTTAGAAGAGAACCCCCTATGGATATGGAACAAGCCCACAGGGACCACTGACTTGAAATTCAAACTTCCAAGAAATGTATTATTATTATTATTATTATTATTATTATTATTATTATTATTATTATTATTATTAAGAGAACCCCCTATGGATATGGAAGAAGCCTACAGGGACCACTGACGTGAAATTCAAACTTCCAAAGAATATCATCGTCAAGTAATTTAATTGCTCTCGCAAGGCTTGCCAAATGAACTATCAATTATGTGCTTATATTATATTTCTAAGAACTTTATTTCTCTCTACAATAAACTCTTCCTTGCTTTTGTAATATGTGCAACTGTGTAGAGTCTCTGTCTTACTTTCAAAGATTAATTTCAGTGTCATTATTTTTCTTCATGCGTTGTCCTTTTTCAACGAAGATATATTTTATGTTGTTAGTAATCTTATTTCTTTCTGTAGTAAACTCTTCCTTGACTTTTGCAGTACGGACAACTGTAAAAATAGATTCTCAGTCTTATAAAGATTAATTTAATTTCAGTGTCATTATTTTACTTTTCTGTTGCTTCTTTAACAGCGAAGATTGAGCTAATGTTATAGTAGATTCACATCAACAGTGCATTTGATGTCTAGGCCAGTCCCTTACGACGCTCCTAATTGGATGCTGATAAGCCAATGACAGGGCTGGAAACTCTCAGTCTCTCTCGAGAAGTTCACATGGGTCGGATCTATGTCCACCTCTCCTGAGGATACTTTTGCAAGACATATCCCCAGGAGAGTTTCCAGCCCTGTGATTGGCTTATCAACAGCTAATCAGGAGCGTCGTAAGGGACTGGCCTAGACTTCAAATGCACGGTCGATGTGAATCTACTAGAGTTACTTTTTCTTCGTTGGCTAACTTTCCAGTTTTCGGCTTTCTTGCTTTCGGCCTGGAATCCATACTCAGTGATGGATGTCCCCTGGCCTTGAAGGGACGTCAAGCTCTTTCCCCGAAAAAAATGGCGTGGGAAAAGGGTGTATTGTCTGGAGAGAGAGAGAGATGAGAGAGAGAGAGAGAATTCTGCATTAAACGTATGTGTCACTCACTAGATTGTCACCAGTAAGGTTCAAAAATGCATAAAGCAGTGGAAGAGATGAGAGAGAGAGAGAGAGAGAGAGAGAGAGAGAGAGAGAGAGAATAGAATGACGATGCTCATGGTAGTGGGCTTAAAATTGTCCTTAGAGAGAGAGAGAGAGGGCGTATGATTTGGTTCTCTGTGGTGAGGTGGTGGGCCCCTACTGTTTTAATTATACGGTGGTATACATTTTGACGGCGTACAGATCACTTATTGTTTGTTCTCTCTCTCTCTCTCTCTCCCATAATTCACCTTAATATTGCCTAAACCAAACTAAGGCATAATGGATTCTTTTTCAAGAAACTCCCGTATATAAACGTATCAGTTCATCGACTCGCAGGAACAGGGGGATCGAACGCTCTCAGCTTCTGGTTCGAGAGAGAGAGAGAGAGTGGAGAGAGAGAGAGAGAGTCTTAAATTTCTCCGTTGAGGACTTATTTTAAATCAATATCCATACACTGAACGAAAGATAGCTAGAACAAATCCATGTGGCCCAGTTTATCTCACATCAAGGTCACGTTTCTAATTGTCTCGCGTTTTTTTTTTTTTCTTTTTTTTTTCGTTCGTCTCGTAAGTGATATTGAGTGGTGGTTGTATTGTCCGGTCCCATTTGTGCCCGCCATTGTTACGCTTTTACCCTTAGTTGAATGTACGTATGTGTGTTTGTGCGTGTGCGTTGTGTCCTTTTTCTGCTGCTTCTTTTGTTTAAGAGAAAACCTGCAGTAGTTAGTTGCCTTTGATATACCAGTAAGCTCTGCTTACTTACTCTTGAAATATACTCTCTCATATATATACGTATATATATATATATATATATATATATATATATATATATATATATATATATACATACATAAAACGATTAGGTCATTAATCTTAGGTCGTCCTTAAACTTAGGCTCGTTAAGAACAATAGCAAAATAATCACAACATTGGAATCATTACCTTGAACTACTTGTTGAAACGTCAACTTATTCTTGAGTCATGCGAAATTAATGTAGCATTACAAAGGAGAAGAAATTATTATATGCTATTTGTTATCTCAGCTGAAACGAAAGTTGAACTGACACCAGGTTTTTTATTTGTTTATAGTAAAAAAAAAATCATTCTTCTGTAAGTGCGCTACATACATGCATACATACATATAAACATACATAGGTACATATAAACAAATATTCTATAGATATATATATATATATATATATATATATATGCATACATACATACATACATACACACACACACACATATATATATATATAAATATATATACATACACACACACACACATATATATGTATATATATATAGTATATTTGTTTATATAATTATTAATATTATTTGTACCTATGTATGATTATATGTATGTATGCATGTATGTAGCGCACTTACAGAAGAATGATTTTTTTTTTACTATAAACAAATAACTGGTGTCAGTTCAACTTTCGTTTTCAGCTGAGATAAACAAATAGCATATAATTTCTTCTCCTTGTAATGCTACATTAATTCGCATGACTCGAGAATAAGTTGACGTTTCAACAAGTAGTTCAAGGTAATGATTCCAATGTTGTGATTATTTTGCTATTGTTCTTAACGAGCCTAAGTTTAAGGACGACCTAAGATTAATGACCTAATCGTTTGGTATGATATAATATATATATATATATATATATATATATATATATATATATATATTATATTATATACAATTTAGGAAAACCGAAGACACATGGATGTTTTAAAGAAGATTTATTCATTAAGTAACGTTTCGCACATGACTTTATGCATCATCAGTCTGCAAAATGACAAAATAATAACATTAGAAATACTAAAAATACGCAGGATTCTTAAAATGACAATTAAAAGACCAAAAAAAGAAGCAAAGTAAAAACAACTGCTGTTACACCAACCTTCAGGTACAACGGAAGAAGATAGAATGACTAAAGAAGGAACACAAACCCCCAAAGACGACTATGCCAGATATAGTTGAGCAGAAGAGCAACCACCGTTTAACGATGGAGCAAGTCTTGTAATATATAATGACTCTAAGGTAGTCAAGTAATCTGCATCCTTAGAATGCCCTAATATGGTAAAGTTGCCCATGCTTCTTGACCTCAATTTTTTTTTTTACAATTGATAGCATGATTTTTTTATATTCGAATGTTCTGGTCTGCTCAATCTTTGCCCCGTTCTAAAACTAAACCCTAAGTGACTGCAATAACGCATCTGCAACAACCTTTTCGTTTATCCAATATAAGTACCACGACATCCTGGGCATGTAAACTTTTAGACCACGTTGGATCTCTTGAAGGGCTGCAGACGGTCCTTGAAGCCTAACAAGGAGCCAATTTTACTGGGATTATTAGATATCAATTTTAAATTAATGCACGGTATTTCAGTTTCAATAATTTGTTTCTGTTTATGTGAAAATTTGGAGTTAAAAATATAAGGGATTGAAGCATACATCTGATATTTTTTTTTTTTATACGTGGGTACCATAGATTTTGTTTATATATTTTTGAATAAATTATGAATAAGTTACAGAAAATAGCAGTGTATAGCCTTCGGTTGATTTGCATAAATCACATAAATAACGTAAATAACATCGTGCGGTTTTTATAATGTGTAAATGAAAGAAAAAGAAATAAGAGAGAGAGAGAGAGAGAGAGAGAGAGAGAGAGAGAGAGAGAGAGAGAGAGAGAGAGCAACTAAAAATTGAAAATAGGGTTCATGTACATAAATCACATAAAATACTTAATAACATCAAGTAGGTTTTTTTGGGTATATGTGAATAAATCACCGAAATTTATGTGCATGACAACTTCCATCTTTCACGAAAGTGAATATGAATGGAATAAAAAAAAATGGGAAGAGAGACCAACTAAAAGTTGTAAATCTCGAAAGGCATAAAGAAGAAGAATAGGAGAGAGAGAGAGAGAGAGAGAGAGAGAGAGAGAGAGAGAGACCAACTAAAAGCTGAAGATCTCGAAAGGCATAAAGAAAGAATAGGAGAGAGAGAGAGAGAGAGAGAGAGAGAGAGAGAGAGAGAGACCAACTAAAAAGCTGAAAATCTCGAAAGGCATAAAGAAAGAATAGGAGAGAGAGAGAGAGAGAGAGAGAGACCAACTAAAAGCTGAAGATCTCGAAAGGCATAAAGAAAGAATAGGAGAGAGAGAGAGAGAGAGAGAGAGAGAGAGAGAGAGACCATCTAAAAGCTGAAGATCTCGAAAGGCATAAAGAAAGAATAGGAGAGAGAGATGAGACTGAAGAGAGAGAGAGAGAGAGCAACTAAAAGCTGAAAATCTCGAAAGACATAAAGAAACACGCCCCCGTGTCTCGTAAATGTCATCATGGCATTACAGCCCTGGAGAAGAAACTGGAGAGGCTGAATTTAAACAATATAATATAATGTCTCATCTCATCGCTTTCTCAAGTTAGAGTTGCAGCGAAAGTTCTCGGTAACTGGGAAGAAGAGGAAGAGGAAGAGGAAGAGGGAAGGAGAAAGTCCTAAAAGAGTGCGAGGAAAGAGAAAAAAGACAGCAACTGGAAGAAGAAGAGAAAAAGTCTGTAAAAAGTCCGAGGGGAGAGAGAGAGAGAGAGAGAGAGAGAGAGAGAGAGAGAGAGAGAGAGAGAGAGAGAGAGAGGAGAATAGTAGCAGAAGACAACAGTTGCAGAAGAGGACATACAGTTTTCAAAAATGTGTGTGAGAGAGAGAGAGAGAGAGAGAGAGAGAGGAGAGAGAGAGAGAGAGAGGGGAGTGGTGGGGACAAAAGTAGCAGAAGAGGACATAAAGTCTTAAAAAGTCTGATGAGAGAGAGAGAGAGAGAGAGAGAGAGAGAGAGAGAGAGAGAGAGAGAGAACAATAACCGCTGAAGAGAACAAATCTTGAAAAAGTCCGAGGAAAGAGAGAGAAAGAAGAAAGACAACAACTGGAAGAAGAAGAAGAAGAACAAGAGGGAAAAAAGTCCTGAAAAAGCTCGAGAGAGAGAGAGAGAGAGAGAGAGAGAGAGAGGAGAGATAGAGAGGAGAGAGAGAGAGTAATTGCAAAAGAGTAAAGTTAAACAAGGCGTATTAGGTTTCCCCTTTTGTAAGATAATCCGCTTTGAAAATGGAGGTTAACCTTTTAAAATGCAAAACGATCCGGAGCCGATGGGAAACCTCGCTCAGGTTTTTAAAACAGGTTGGGTCCGCGTCGGCGACGGGATGGAGTAATTAAGGACAAGTGCATTCTTATCTGGAGGCCCAGTTTAGTTAAGCCAAATAAAGTGGGGCACTTAATGAGATCATGCTGAAAGGTCACCTTTGTTTATGTTTTTTTTTTTTTTTTTTTTTTATTTTTTTTTTTTTTTTTTTTTTGTGGGGGGGGGGTCAGTCGTCGACCTTTGTGAGAAAGGTCATGGACATGTATATGTATATATATATATATATATATACTATATATATATTATATATAGCCACAGTGATCTCTTGACCTCTCGAATTCTTTACACTTTTTTTTTTTTTGGATACGCTGGCACTACAAAGCCTGAGATCCATATGGAAGAAATATGAAGTAGATTCTATTGACTTCATATATTTTGCGCGTGGATCTACGGCTTTGTAGTGCCAAGCATATCCAAAGAAAAAATGTGAAGAATTCGAGAAGTTAAGAGGGCTCTGTGGCTATATATTATATTATATATATATATATATATATATATATATATATATATATATATATATATATATATTATATATAAATTGAAGTTAGAGCGATTACCCCCAAATTTATGAATCTCTTTCTTCTAGGGATAATGAACATTTTACTGGGACAATTTTTAGACGTAAACGAAGGAAGAATAGATATATCAAGAATAGATATTATGGGAGTTACTGATTCTGTCCTGTTTCCATACAATCTGACTGCAATGTTGACATCATAATAGTCTTGACAGCTTTTCACAGTGAACTGGGGTTACTTCCATTGTATTTGATATCAGATCATTGAAAGCTTTAACAATATCACGGCTTTAATTTTCAAGAAGTACTCGCCCACAATATATATTGTTGGATTGATGTTCATTTACATCATATCGAGCGGTTAGCGTCAGCAATGATCATGTGTTCTGAGAGCATTAATTCATATTTGGAAATGGGTATTTCGTACTCGTATTTTTAGACAAAGGGGGTATTTAGCATGGCACCTTAATTAAGCAATGTACCTCAAATGCACTTGTGATAATAGATTATGACGTCCTGTTAGTTTTTTTTTTTTTAATGAAAAACTTTGTCCATCATGGATATATGGATATTTTTTAGGGAAAGTTTATGTCCTGGTCGGTGTTTTTTAAGAAAAGACGTATGGTTCTTACTTGTGTTTTTAAGGCAAAACTTATCCCTTATCAGTGTTTTATTTTTTTTTTTTCACAGGAAAGACTGGCTTTATTGGTGTTTTTGTGATAAGTCTGTAGCACTTACCTGTGTTTAGGAAACAGTGGCCTAATTAGTTTTTAAAAGGAGAGATCGGCCCCTATTTTAAGGAAAGCCTGTGACCCTTATCAGTGTTGTTGAATGAAAGAATGCGTCCCTGAATTGTGTTTTTTAGGGACAAACTGGCCCTTTAAAGAAAAGACTGTGGCACTGACCAGTTAGTAATTTTTTTGAAGGCAAGACTGAACCTTTAGTCGTTTTTTTTTTTTTTTTTTTTTTTTTTTTTGGTTTTTTTTTTTTTTTTTTTTTTTTTAAAGGAATACTGACCCTTATAAGAGCTTTTTATATCATATTAGAAATAATTTTTCTGTACTGTTTAACTTGCACATTATTTATTTTTTTACATTTTCATTCTAAGAAATAAATCATAATTATCCTATCCTAGATTTCCTGTATCTTTAACCCAACGCGAAACACCTTTTTTCAGACCTTTTTAGGCTC
>NC_087206.1:83388482-83394274 GCF_015104395.2 Macrobrachium nipponense
TTATTTTTTATTTTAGGTGCAATCAACTCGACCGTATCTTGACTCCTTTTTTTTTTTGCATAAAAGATTATTGCAGTCTTTTATACCCCAAAATAACTTCAAGAAGTGACTTTTCAAAAATAACTGTTAGAAAATAACTCTTAAAAATAACTTTCAAAAATAATTTTTCAAAACTTTTTTTTTTTTTTTCCAGTGCAATCAAGTCGACCGTATCTTGACTCCTTTTTTTGCATAAAAGACTGTTGCAATCTTTTATTCGCCAAGAAAACTTCCAAAATAAACTTTTCAAAAATTACTGTTAAAAAATAACTCAAAAATAAATTTTAAAAATAATAAAAAAATAACTTGCATAATTTTTTTTTCCAGTGCAATCAACTCGCTCCTATCTTGACTTCTTATTTTGCTTAAAAGATTGGTGCAATCTTTTAGACCTCAAGATAACTTCCAAAAATAACTTAATTTTTTTTTTCAAAAATAACTTTTTGAAAATAAATCTCAAAAATAACTCTCAAAAATAACTTGCAAAAATAACTTTTTCAAAAATAACTTTAAAAAGATAAATCTCAAAAATAACTTTCAAAAATAAATTTTCAAAAATAACTAACATTGGTTTTTTTTACCAGTGCAATCAACTCGACCTTATCTTGACTTCTTATTCTGCATAAAAGAATTTTCTTTCATTTTTCATTTCAGTGCATTTGACTCGACGATATCTCTGCCTCTTGATCTGCTTAAAAGAATTTTCATTGGATATTTAGATACAATCATCACGGCGGCATCTTGCCACATTATTCGACATACAGGGTGTCCATAAAGTCCCAGTACCATTACAAGTAGTTTGTTTGCTCAGAATGGTACTGGGACATTATGGACACTCCGTACAAGAACTGTCGTGGAATGTTTTATTCGCCTCAGAGGCGTGATCGGTATGATCTTGACCTGCCACTTCAGTGGCCGCGAGTTCGATTCTCGGCCATTCCATTGATGTGCTAGAGATGCGTATTTCTGGTGATAGAAGTTCACTCTCGACGTGGTTCGGAAGTCACGTAAAGCCGTTGGTCCCGTTGCTGAATAACCACTGGTTCCATGCAACGGAAAAACACCATACAAACAAACAAACCTATTTGCTATCAACCTCACAGTTTCTTGGCCAGTTATTCTGTATAGAGTCATCAAGAAACAATTCACAGATTAGGTCAAGGAAGCAGCGATACCAATATTTCTTAAGGTGGTTACAAAGCAAATAACTGCCATCTATAATATAAAAGTGATGTTGGCGTCACAAAACGTCGCTATCTTAGGTCCTGACAGGAAAGCAGTAAACCGATTGCGATATATTTCAAAACTGTGATGATTCTGCAGATCTGAGACGTGTCCAATAACTTCCTAGTCATTGTGCTAAGTCCGTCTTCATTGAATTTCCCCCGTATGGCGGGCTACCATAACGATTGCATTCGCAGATTAAGACGGGAAAGACCCTCAGGATATACCTCGAGATGTGCCAAGAACGGCGGATGGCTGATTCTTGATAAGCACTTTGATACGTTAATTCACAATTATCTAGTGATGAGAACTGCAATATATTCATTGATATTTATGTACGTCTCTGTCTCAGTCTTAGACCGAGAGATTCTTACTAGAATATCAGCAATGTAGACATGGTTTTTTCATGCGTTTGTCGTTGTGAAGTAGTAGCAGTAATAATAATAATAATGATGATGTTATCCTGTTAGAAAGTATTAAATAGGATGGCTGCATAATTTAAGTTAGTTTAGGTCCAAATTCTTGCTATTATATTATAGTTTTTCATGACCTGCTTTTTCATGGGTATTTGTTGTGAAGCAATAATAATAATAATAATAATAATAATAATAATAATAATAATAATAATAATAATAATAATAATAATATGTGGCGCCGTGGTGGAGTTGGTTAGGTCGTCAATAGACTTAAGTCAAGTTAAGCAACATTGGGGCTGGTCAGTTGTTGGATGGGTGACCGCTCTCCTCGGCGTTGATTCCTTGGGAAAGGATCTTTACCATAATTTCCTCAGTCTACTCAGCTGTAAATGAGTACCTATCCCTGATGGGGTAGGGTCCAGCTATGGGTTAAATAGCAAAACTCAGCAATGATGGAAAGAAATGAAGGAATAAACGACAACGACGTAAATGGAACCTCTGGCAACAGAGGAGCCTCGTCCGGCAACCAGGTATTCAACCCAATTGTAGGGGAAGACGGTCAGGTACTTGGAGGTCGTCATCCAGCAACTGATCACCACAACGAGAGTAATCACAGCTGAGATTGGAGCTACAGAGGCAAAAAGGAAGAAATGAAATGGACAAGAGAAGAAAAGATAAGGAAATATGGAGATGCTACATCAGAAGCAACCCGACGGAGAGAGGATATAGAAGAAGATTGATCAACATCTGGAATGAGAGGAATAACACCCCCAAACAGAGCAGAGGCTGGCAAGACCAGTAAGGAACATAAAGAAAAAGAACTGGCTCTCCCCACAGAAAGAGAAGAACTGGAAAGGGAAATGTCACACGACAACGAATTACACGAAGACGAACTGAGAGACGATGCCACAGAAGACGACAGGGAGGATGAAGTATCAAACAACGACACACGAAGAAACACCGACGAAGTAACAGAGAGGACGGAATGGGTAGAAAAGAAAATTAGACATTGGATGGAGCCAGATACAGAGAGAACAAAGATCCCCTCCATGAAAGCCTACAAAACACCAAGAAATTAAGGGAGAAAACAAGTGAGGTCAATGAAATAATGGTCCTAATACACCACCAGTATCACAGAAACAAATAACTTGACATATGCAGGAGCAAGATTAGTAGCAGAACTGATGGGGATTCGAACACCAACACCACCGTCACAACCAACCCAACAGAAACCAAAACAGCAACCTCCTTGGAAAAGGCGCCTGGAAAAGCAAATCATGGTGATGAGATCTGACTTGAGTAAACTGAAAGAGATGGCGGAAAAAAGGCTAAGAAGCAAGAAAACAAGAGGAATCTCAACGAGAAATACAAAGTACAAGAGAGACTAAACAACACAATAGAGTAAAACAGAGGCTTAAGGCCAAAGCACACAAGATCCAACGGTACATGAACAGGAATAAGGGATACCAACAGAACAAACTATTCGGAACCAACCAGAAAAGACTATACAGCCAACTAAGAGGGAGACAACCACCCAGAAATTCCTGAAGCCGAACCAAGTAAGAGACTATGGGAAAACATATGGAGCAATCCGGTATCACACACAAACATGCAACATGGCTCCAGGAAGTCAAGGAAGAAGAAACAGGGAGAATAAAACAAGATTCACAGACATCACGACAGACACAGTCAGACACCAACTAAAGAAAATGCCAAACTGGAAAGCCCCAGGTCCCGATGAAGTCCATGGATACTGGATCAAAAACTTCAAGGCCCTACACCCACGAATAGCAGAACAACTCCAGCATTGTATCTCAAATCACCAAGCACCCAAATGGATGACCACAGGAAGAACATCCTTAGTACAAAAAGACAAGAGTAAGGGAAATATAGCCAGTAACTACAGGCCTATCACCTGACCTACCAATAATGTGGAAGTTACTAACAGGTATCATCAGTGAAAGGCTATACAACTACCTAGAGGAGACAAACACCATCCCCCATCAACAGAAAGGCTGCAGAAGGAAGTGTAGGGGCACAAAAGACCAGCTCCTGATAGACAAAAATGGTAATGAAGAACAGTAGGAGAAGGAAAACCAACCTAAGCATGGCATGATAGACTATAAGAAAGCCTTCGACATGATACCACAACATGGCTAATAGAATGCCTGAAAAATATATGGGGCAGAGGAAAATACCATCTTCCTTCAAAAATACAATGCGCAACTGGAATACAATACTTACAAGCTCTGGAATAAGACTAGCAGGAGGTTAATATCAGGAGAGGGATCTTATCAGGAGAGGGATCTTCCAGGGCGACTCACTGTCCCCACTACTCTTCGTAGTAGCCATGATTCCCATGACAAAAGTACTACAGAAGATGGATGCCGGGTACCAACTCAAGAAAAGAGGCAACAAAATCAACCATCTGATGTTCATGGACGACATCAAGCTGTATGGTAAGAGCATCAAGGAAATAGATACCCTAATCCAGACTGTAAGGATTGTATCTGGGGAACTCAGGATGGAGTTTGGAATAGAAAAATGCGCCTTAGTCAACATACAAAAACCGGCCAAACGTAACGAGAACTGAAGGGATAAAGCTACCAGATGGGAGCAACATCAAACACATAGATGAGACTGGATACAAATACCTGGGAATAATGGAAGGAGGGGATATAAAACACCAAGAGATGAAGGACACGATCAGGAAAGAATATAAGCAGAGACTCAAGGCGATACTCAAGTCAAAACTCAACGCCGGAAATATGATAAAAGCCATAAACACATGGGCAGTGCCAGTAATCGATACAGCGCAGAATAGTGGAATGGACGAAGGCAGAACTCCGCCAGCATTGATCAGAAAACCAGGAAAACAAATGACAATACACAAAGCACTACACCCAAGAGCAAATACGGACAGACTATACATAACACGAAGGAATGGAGGGAGAGAACTACTAAGTATAGAGGACTGCGTCAACATCGAAAACAGAGCACTGGGGCAATATCTGAAAACCAGTGAAGACGAGTGGCTAAAGAGTGCATGGGAAGAAGGACTAATAAAAGCAGACGAAGACCCAGAAATATACAGAGACAGGAGAAAGACAGAAGAACGAGGGACTGGCACAACAAACCAATGCACGGACAATACATGAGACAGACTAAAGAACTAGCCAGCGATGACAATTGGCAATGGCTACAGAGGGGAGAGCTCAAGAAGGAAACTGAAGGAATGATAACAGCGGCACAAGATCAGGCCCTAAGAACCAGATATGTCAAAGTACGATAGACGGAAATAACATCTCTCCCATATGTAGGAAGTGCAATACGAAAAATGAAACCATAAACCACATAGCAAGTGAATGCCCGGCACTTGCACGAACCAGTACAAAAAAGAGGCATGATTCAGTGGCAAAAGCCCTCCACTGGAGCCTGTGCAAGAAACATCAGCTACCTTGCAGTAATAAGTGGTACGAGCACCAACCTGAAGGAGTGATAGAAAACGATCAGGCAAAGATCCTCTGGGACTATGTATCAGACGGATGGGTGATACGTGCAAACAGACCAGACGTGACGTTGATTGACAAAGTCAAGAAGAAAGTATCACTCATTGATGTCGCAATACCATGGGACACCAGAGGTTGAAGAGAAAGAGAGGGAAAAAAATGGATAAGTATCAAGATCTGAAAATAGAAATAAGAAGGATATGGGATAAGCCAGTGGAAATCGTACCCATAATCATAGGAGCACTAGGCACGATCCCAAGATCCCTGAAAAGGAATCTAGAAAAACTAGAGGCTGAAGTAGCTCCAGGACTCATGCCGAGAGAGTGTGATCCTAGAAACGGCCACCACATTGTAAGGAAAAGATGATGGACTCCTAATGGAGGCAGGTATGCAAACCCGGAACCCCACACTATATACCACCCAGTCGAATTGGAGGACTGTGATAGAGCAAAAAAAAAAAAAAAAAAAAAAAAAAAAAAAAAAAAAAAAAAAAAAAAAAAATAATAATAATAATAATAATAATAATAATAATAATAATGATAATAATAATAATATAGTAATAATAATAATGTCCTGTTAGAAAGTATATTAAATAGGATGGCTG
>NC_087206.1:83394774-83397274 GCF_015104395.2 Macrobrachium nipponense
CAGCCATCCTATTTAATACTTTCTAACAGGATAACATCATTATTATTATTATTATTATTATTACTGCTACTACTTCACAACGACAAACGCATGAAAAAACCATGTCTACATTGCTGATATTCTAGTAAGAATCTCTCGGTCTAAGACTGAGACAGAGACGTACATAAATATCAATGAATATATTGCAGTTCTCATCACTAGATAATTGTGAATTAACGTATCAAAGTGCTTATCAAGAATCAGCCATCCGCCGTTCTTGGCACATCTCGAGGTATATCCTGAGGGTCTTTCCCGTCTTAATCTGCGAATGCAATCGTTATGGTAGCCCGCCATACGGGGGGAAAGGGGAAAAAATTTTTCAATGAAAAGAAAAGACGGACTTAGCACAATGACTAGGAAGTTATTGGACACGGTTCTCAGATCTGCAGAATCATCACAGTTTTGAAATATATCGCTCGGCTTACTGACGGCCTTTACTGCTTTCCTGTCAGGCTATCCGAGAGAGTTAGAAATTTCACTCCTCTTTCTGTCAGGACCTAAGATAGCGACGTTTTGTGTGACGCCAACATCACTTTTATATTATAGATGGCAGTTATTTGCTTTGTAACCACCTTAAGAAATATTGGTATCGCTGCTTCCTTGACCTAATCTGTGAATTGTTTCTTGATGACTCTATACAGAATAACTGGCCAAGAAACTGTGAGGTTGATAGCAAATAGTTTGTTTGTTTGTATGGTGTTTTTCCGTTGCATGGAACCAGTGGTTATTCAGCAACGGGACCAACGGCTTTACGTGACTTCCGAACCACGTCGAGAGTGAACTTCTATCACCAGAAATACGCATCTCTAGCACATCAATGGAATGGCCGAGAATCGAACTCGCGGCCACTGAAGTGGCAGGTCAAGATCATACCGATCACGCCTCTGAGGCGAATAAAACATTCCACGACAGTTCTTGTACGGAGTGTCCATAATGTCCCAGTACCATTCTGAGCAACAACTACTTGTAATGGTACTGGGACTTTATGGACACCCTGTATGTCGAATAATGTGGCAAGATGCCGCCGTGATGATTGTATCTAAATATCCAATGAAAATTCTGAAGCAGATCAAGAGGCAGAGATATCGTCGATTCAAATGCACTGAATGAAAAATGAAAGAAAATTCTTTTATGCAAAAAAAGGAGTCAAGATACGGTCGACTTGATGCACTGGAAAAAAAAAAAAAGTTTTGAAAAATTATTTTTGAAAGTTATTTTTAAGAGTTATTTTCTAACAGTTATTTTTGAAAAGTCACTTCTTGAAGTTATTTTGGGGTATAAAAGACTGCAATAATCTTTTATGCAAAAAAAAAGGAGTCAAGATACGGTCGAGTAGATTGCACCTAAAAATAAAAAATAAATAAATATATAAAATAAAAAAACAAAAAAACTGTATGAAAATTCTTTTATGGAGAATAAGAGGCCAAGATACAGTCGAGTTGACCGCGTCACATATACACCCACTGTTGCTCAAGTTGCTCAAACATTGCATATATATATATATATTCCCGCTTGATTTGAACTGACGTAATTGCAAGTTGCCATAGGCGGATCAAATTAGACACTCACAAGGTTATTACAGACAGTTTTTTCGTTCCTTTCCCTTTTATTTATTTTTTTTTCTTTTTTAACGATAGGTTGACACAAGTCTCACTTCATAATTTGTGTGTTTATTTTTCTGTTATTCATTCCTATTTGTATTTCTTTGATATTTCTCTGGGTCCTTTTCCTTTATGTTTATCCAAGTGGTGTTGTAGCTTGGCTTGCGTTGATAATGAATAAACAATAATGATAATAAATAAATAAATGCAATACATAACGCAAAAATGGGGGCACCAGACTCCTCAAGCCACGTGAATGCAATAAATAGCGCAAAATCCAACAGGACAATAATAATAATAATAATAATAATAATAATAATAATAATAATAATAATAATAATAATAATAATAATAATAATAATGATAATAATAATAATAATAAACATAATTCCTTTGAACGCAAAACTAATAATAATAATAATAATATAATATAATAATAATAATAATGGAGGAAATATGATAAAGCCATAAACACATGGGCAGTGCCAGTAATCAGATACAGCGCAGGAATAGGTGGAATGGACGAAGGCAGAACTCCCGCAGCATAGATCAGAAAACCAGGAAACAAATGACAATACACAAAGCACTACACCCAAGAGCAAATACGGACAGACTATACATAACACGAAAGGAAGGAGGGAGAGGACTACTAAGTATAGAGGACTGCGTCAACATTGAAAACAGAGCACTGGGGGCAATATCTGAAAAACCAGTGAAGAACGAGTGGCTAAAGAGTGCATGGAAGAAGGACTAATAAAAGTAGACGAAGACCCAGAAATATACAGACAGGAGAAAGACAGAGAGAACAGAGGACTGGCACAACAAACCAATGCACGGACAATACATGAGACAGACTAAAG
>NC_087206.1:83399774-83434774 GCF_015104395.2 Macrobrachium nipponense
TATATATATATATATATATATACTATATATCTATGCACAGCTAACTCAAGCCACAATCATTACGTAAAACCACAATATAAATAACTTTTTTTTTTTACTGCCCGAAAAAACACTCATTCATTCTTCCCACGAATTTCCGAACACCTTTGCGAGTTTCGCTGTACTTCAAGGACAAACACAACCCCAGGTAGGCACTTAACTTCCTGTTCTTCTTCTTCTTCTTCTTCTTCCCTTTCTTTTCTCTTCTCTTCCTCTCTCTTTTTCTTCGTCTCCTTTCTTCTCATTTTTCCTTCTTCTCCTTTTTCCTCTCTTACTCCTTCTTCTTCGCTTCTTTTGCTTCTTAAACTAAACTTCTTCTTCTTCTTTTTTAAAACTTCTCTTCTTCTTCTTCTTCCCCTTTTCCCCTTTTCCTCTTCTTCTTCTTCTCCTTTTTCTCTCTTCGTCTTCTTCGTCTTCTTTCTTTTCTTTTCTTCTTCTCTCCCCTTCTTTTTTCTTCTTTTACCTGCTTCTTCTTCTTCCTTCTTCCTTGTCGTTCGTCTCTTTCTTCTTCTTCTTCCCCTTTTCATTCTTCTTCTTCTACCTCCTTTTTTCCTCGTCTTCGTATCTTCCTTCTTCCCCTTTTCCTTTTTCTTCTCCTTCTTTTTCTTCTTAGAATTCTTCCTGTATTTCGTCTTCTTCTTCCTTTTCTTCTCTCTTCTTTCGTCTTGTTTCCTTTTCCTTCTTTCATTCTTCTTTATTTCTTCTCCTTCTCGTCTTCTTTTCCATTTCTTCATCCTTCCCCTTTGCCTTTTATTCTTCTCTCCTTCTTTTCTTCTTATACTTCTTCTTCCTCGTCTTCGTCCTTCTTCTTCCCTTTTCTTTCTTCTCCTTCTCCCTGTTCCTTTTCTTTTCTTCTTAAATTTTCCTTCTTTTCTTCTTCTCGTTTTCTTCTCCTTCTCTTCTTCTTCTTCTTTCCATTTTTCTTCATCTTGAACCCTGAGCTGGATTTAGGCGGTTTCAGCCTCTGTGGAGGCTACTCATAAATAAAAAAATATAAAAATAAAAAAAAAACAGGTATCTACGTCACCCGCATTTCCCTTCCTTACGCACCTTGGACCCGAGCGAGTACGAGAGTAGAGAGTCGAGAGGAGAAAGGAGACGGAGGGATAGAGAGAGGAAGAGTAGAAGGTTCAACTGTCTCCTATTGCCACTCTTGGAGAGAGATTCCTCCTCACACGTGAGAGAAAGAGAGCAGCCAGTTGTCTCACTCGCGACAACTTCTCTCCCCTTTGGAACTTTCTCTCCTGATACTCGACAGATTTTTGGGGGTGCAGAACTTGCCAAGCAAGAGGGGATGGATGATGCCATCTGCTACGAAGAAAAAATAAAATTAAAGAGTAATAGAGAGAGAGAGAGAGTAGAGAGAGAGAGAGAGAGAGAGAGATTAATTTAATCTCCTCGTCAGAGCAAATTACACAAGAGGACCGGTTTCTCTCTCAGTTATTCTGCTCCGAATCAAGAGTCACGAGATGCGCCGTTCTCCTATCCCCCCCACCTATCGCCACCACTCCCTCCCCTTTCCTACCCCTACCCCTACCCTACCCCATCCACCCTCCTCTACCCCACTTCCCACCAAACCCCTCCTCCTCGGGACCGGGTAGTTTTGTCACTGTTTATTGGACCCATTACCAGGCTTCCTTCGCGCCGACTTACCCAATTTCCCGTGCTACCATCCCCCAACCCCATTGTCTCCCCCTCATTTCCCCCCTCCCCCCCCACTTGACATTATTTTTTTTTTCACCCATCGCTCCTCTATTCATATGAGCGGCATTCTCTTTCTTCCCTTTGGCATATTTCAACTTGAAAAAATAAAAAAATAAAAACTTGAAAAAGGAACCGAACGAATGTTTTTACAATTTTCGTCTTCAATAAAAGCCTCGGCTTCAGACCTTTTTTTTTTTTCTGACTTTTGTTTCTGATTAAAAAAAAAACACATGCAAATCTTTAACCTCTTCTTCCAACGCTATTATTTCGCATTCCTGTCTGTGGCCGCATCTGCTTTCCTTTGTGTTCCCAGCAGGACCCTGCTACCCACTAATGATTCAGCAGGCGTTAACACGTAGGTTTATTGTTATTCAAGCAGGGTGACTGATTCAGCAGGCGTCAACAGGTTGATCCGTTGCCAATCAAGTTATGGATGAGTGATTTAGCAGGTAGATTTGTTGTTATTCAAGAAGGGTGAATGATATAGCAGGTAGATTTGTTGTTATTTAAGAAGGGTGAATGATTTAGCAGGTAGATTTGTTGTTATTCAAGAAGGGTGAATGATTTAGCAGGTAGATTTGTTGTTATTTAAATCATAAAATATTAACCAGTTACCAAAGCTGTCTCACTACTTTAAGAAAAATAAAAAATATTAACACGTAACCAAAGCAGTATCAAAAATAAACCAGTCACTAAAGCAGTGTCAAACCTTTAAGAAAGGTAGAAAACGTTAACCAGTGACCAAAGCATTGTCAAAACTTGAGAAAGGCAGGAAATATATACCATTCACCAACATATTAACAGTCACAGAGCAGCGTCAAACCTACCTATAAGTTATAAAACATTAACCAGTCACAAAGCAGTGTCAAAACTATAAGTCACAAAATATTAACCACTCACAAAGCAGTGTAAAAACGATGTGTCAAAAAATTATTAACCCACATCACAAAGCAGGGGTCAAAAAACTATGTGTCAAAAAATATTAACCACTCACAAAGCAGTATTAAAACGTTCAAGGCAGAAGAAGTATAAACCAGTCAGCAGTGGGATCAAAATCAAAAGTAGAAATTATCAACCACTCACAAAGGCAGAATCAAAACTTAAAAGATAGAAGTTTTAAACCAATTACAAAAAGTGTTAAAACTATAATAAGGTAGGAAAATACCAAACACCATCACGAAGGCAGTGTCAAAACTTAAGAAATGTAGAAAATATTGACCAATCACCAAAGCAGTGTCAAAACTACAGGATAGAAAATAACCGGCCTCAAAAGAAACGTCAAAACGTAAGCAACGTAAAAAATATCGAAAATATGTAAACTTGGTAAACACCAAATTGGTGAAAAATGAGTGTATCTCTCGTTCCATCGCCTTCCTCGAAGTAAGCATTGTCACTCCAGTCATCCTGGAGGCAAATTTTCATAATGGAAAGAGAAAAGTAAATGAAAAAGAAAGCAGGGATAGGAGGAGAGGAGGCGGAGGAGGGGGGAGGGGGGAGGAGAGGGGAAAGGGGAGATGGGGAAGGTAAGAAGCTGATTGACTGATAGTATTGATTATCCGAAAGCATTGGCGTATTGATGTCACATTGCCAAGGGTGTCCCTAAGAGATGTCAATAGCTATATATATGGGACAGATAATTGAACCAATGAAGACCTCGGCCTGATGAGGATGAGACGAGAGAGAGAGAGATGAGATAAGAGGAAGAGAGACCCGAGAGAGAGGATGGCAAACGACGCAGATGAAAAAAAAAGGGGGTGTTTCTGTCTGACGTGAAAAACAAGTGAAGCGCCAAATAGCGGCATCAGACAGATGCGATTCTTTCACGCTGAAGTTGAATGACTTTGGCTTTCTCTTCTATTTCTTTTTTCTTTTTTTTCAGGAGCAGTATCTGTCTGCGGGATAATTAATCAGCGAGTGCATTAAGGTTTTTTTTTTAAAGTCTGAATAAAAGTCATTCCGTTTCGAAGCCGACTCGATTGTCCTGCAATATCCTCGTACGTTTTTAGGGAGTTTAAACACTTGTAGGCAACGTTTGGTAAATTATTAAACTCTGTCCGAACAAATAAACGTATATCAATTAAATTAGATCG
The DNA here is from genome assembly GCF_015104395.2 of Macrobrachium nipponense. Lineage (NCBI taxonomy): Eukaryota > Metazoa > Arthropoda > Malacostraca > Decapoda > Palaemonidae > Macrobrachium > Macrobrachium nipponense. The sequence continues at coordinate 83,403,608 of NC_087206.1, forward strand.
TACCATTATTTTTTATTAGTATTGGATAAAAACTGGGGTATCTCCCACAAATAAAATGTCTCTGACTAAATTTCTTTTCAATTTATTCCTATATAACTTTTGCCCCAATACGGAAAGACTAACAGTGAGAAAATATGAATTGAAAGTAAGGAAAATACCATTTACAGTCATTTCATCGACTTCTTACACATTTCCTGTAGGCCATCTGTAAGGTATAACGACCTTACTGAAGGGTTGTAGTCCAGAAAACATTTCTAGATGTGCTTAGCTTAAATACAGTGAAACAAAAAGCTAGGTTAATCACCATTAAAATTTAATTGATGTACCTTTGAAAAATATGATTGTCTTGCGTTTTAAAGGTAATGGTTTCATATCGGAAGTAGTGTAAGCGTAAGGTTACAAACACGCACACACATAAATATAGTATATATATATATATATATATATATATATATATATATATATCTATGTAATATATACATATATATATATATATATACGTATATATATATATATATACGTATATATATATATATATATATATATATATATATATATATATATAATGGTGTGTGTGTGTCTCGTCCCCTTTGTAGTAAATGGCTGTAGCATTTGTAAAGGAAAAAAAAAAAGAAAAAAAAAAGTCTAGGCCTCTTGGTTATTATATTGCTAGCTCTCTGTTCGTCTTTTCTAATGCTGCGACCACCTTCATTTGATGACTACCAGGTGCAGACTTCCCTGCACAGGAAGAAGTATCATACCATGGTATCAATCAGATTGCACCCAAAAGTCATTCCCATCTTCGCTCAGGAATCGAATCCGCGAGAGAGCAGAGAGAGAGAGAGAGAGAGAGAGAGAGAGGGAGAGAGATGAGAGAGTCAAACGTCAATGACCTTTCACTAGATTTCATGACACAAAAGCTGGATTGTGTTATATTTTCTGTTTTCAGGAACTACAAAAATTGACATTGAATATGTTTGACCTCGCCATGCTTATATACTTTCTGTATCATAGTTGAGTAGCAGATCTTACTGGTCATAAGAAGATATACACACATTGCAATTATATATATATATATATATATATATATATATAGATATATATATATATATATATAGAAATAGATATATATGTGTGTGTGTGTGTGTGTGTGTGTGTGACTAAGATGATTAGTGTGACCAACTGTTAGGCAGTTATGCAGAAAGTATGTATGTATGTATGTATATATATATATATAAATATATTAAAACTAAATTATATAGTATATATATATATGTATGTAATGTATGTTTGTATATATATATAGTATATATATATATATATATATATATATATATATATACTATATATATATACGTGTATATATATATATGTATATATATATATATATATATATATATATATACTATATATATATATTTAAGGGTCACTCTCTCCCAGGAACATATGTAAGTATGGAAACCACATTGCCCTCTTATCTTCTTTTAACTTGTCACGCTATATGGATAGGCTTGTCACTACAGAGCCTGAGATCCATATGCAAGAATGTGAAGAAATTCTGACGTCCGTAGCAGGATTCGAACCTTTTTCATGCGATTATTTAGCCTTTGTCGAAGATTAGTTCTCCACCGCCGGTGATATGTTATCAACCCATAAGTGACATGTAAGCAATCATTTTAAACGTGTATGGGGGTTAGACAAGTCTTACCCGTAAGTTGAAGGGGTTATGCCATAAGTGGACCTGCGGTGCACTGTAGGCATTACCTCAGGTTCTTTGCAGCGTGCCTTCGGCCCCTAGCTGTAACCACTTTCATTCCTTATACTGTACCTCCTTTCATGTTCTCTTTCTTCATCTTGCTTTCCGCTCCCTCCTAACAACTGTTTCATAGTGCAACTGCTTTGAGATTTTCCTTTCCGTTACACCTTTCAAAAAAAAACTTTTGCTGGTCAATTTCCATTTCAGCACTGAATGGGACCTCATAGGTCCCCGTGCCTCGGCCTTTGGCCTAAATTCAAAAATTTTGTATTCAATTCAACTCATGACATGTTTAATGTAGCGCGGATGGACCCTTCATAAATGATTATAGCCTCATTGATATCCTTCTAGATGAGTGGTTCTTAACCTTTGTCATTCTATAATCCCCTGTAATAATAAATTCTGAAATTATGTACATTGTGAAAAGGTAAGTTCAAACAAAATGATAGTTTCTGTAAATTATACCGGGTATAACAAGCAGAAAACCTAAAACATGCTAACGAAACCCGATAATTCTCGAGACGACTTACCTTTTTCCCTTGTTCAGTGAGACTGGTAAAAGCCCAACTGGCTAATCCAAATATGTGAAAATAAATTACAACCTCCCGAACCCTTTGTGACCCCCTGAGGAACCCCAAATGACCAACCAGGGGGTTCACGACCCCCCTAGTTAAGAACCACTGTTCTAGATCATATACTACTATATAACTTTGCTGCTAATTCTCATGCACAGCCTGAGTGCTAAAGTAGAGTCACATCACCCGTGCATTTGATGTCTAGGCCAGTCCCTTACGACGCTCCAGATTGGCTCTCTTGATAAGCCAATCACGGGGCTGGAAACTCCCAGTCTCTCTCAAGAGTTCACATAGGCAGGATGTATGTTCCACCTCTCCTGGGAGATACGTCTTTCAAAAGCATCCCTCAGGAGAGGTGGAACATACATCCTGCCTATATGAACTCTCGAGAGAGAGACTGAGAGTTTCCATCCAGCCCTGCGATTGACTTATCAATAGCCAATCAGGAGCGTCGTAAGGGACTGGCCAAGACATCAAATGCACCGGTGATGTGAATCTACTATAGTAACTCTAAAGGCTACTCTACTGTTAATTATTTTATTTATCACAATAATTGATCTACCAGAATAACTATCATCACTTAGTGGTGTTAACTAATCCTGATTAAAACACTCCCATGAAGATATCTAATTCCTAAAATTTTAACAAGATAGATAGATAAAGAATAGATTTTATTTTTCATTGACCATAACTACAAAATAATATGAATTTTAAATTTTACAAAAGAAGTATTTTGGTACAAAAATTAACCAAAAATTAACGGTTACTAGATAGGATTTTCGTACAATCTCTTATATAAAACTAAACTGAATTTATGAATTTCTATACAATTATTATTGTACTAAAACAAAACAAAACCAATTTAACCATGCATTCTTTTTATTCAGTGCAAAACGCCCTCTGTTTCTGAAATTCCCCTTGTAAGATTCAATATCAGTTTTTGTTTTCGTTTCACAGGAAATAATTCTGTCAAACTTACAAATATGAGGGATTAATCTTCCCCTAAATTTGTTGACAGAGTCAAACGACTGCAAGCTTTGTAATATTTTGCTGAAGGTCAAACCATGTAATCACAATAATATTATATATCGAGCTTTATTCTGCACTGCAAGAAAGCTATTATTATTATTATCATAATTATTATTACTATTATTTCAGTAGATGAAACCTATTCACATGGAAGAAGGTACTTGAAATTCAAGTTTTCAAAGAATGTTGGTTTACACCCTCCCACAACAGACCACACACTGCAGTAGTAACTGATGGTGATACACAGCCAGTGATTTTTCATCGACCTGGAGGAGACACGAACCCGCAACATCTGAGTGGCATCCGCGACACTAACCACTATACCAGCTAGATATCACAATTCTAATTCAACCAGGGTAGGTCCACCGCAAAGCTGAAATTCTCTCACGGAAAAATTTTAACTGAAAACTGCAAAAACTCTGCTGGAAGGGAAGAGCACTTATAAAATGACTCCATTTCCATAACACCCAAAATAACACTTTATTTTCATTTGGCTGCAACATACTTCTTCTTTTTTCTTCACTCGTGCCGGACTGGAATTTAGCCGTGGCCTGATAGCCGTCATGAACAGACTCAAATAAATAAGAACCGCGCCCACAGTGAATTCCTACGTGGGCGTGAGCCAGACACTAATTAATTATATTTTATCGCACAAATATAAGGCCTTATCCAATATCACAATTATTACGGACTCCAGTGGATCCTCTTATGAGATTTCAATCGCCTCGGTATTTTTTTTAGACTGGAAAAAAAATAACGAAGCGATTATTAAGTCTCGTGAAATGGCGACTCGACACAGACTTTATTTCATTGCATGTTCATCAAGGGCTCTTCGCTTGCTCGGGGAGATAAGCCTACAAACTATTTTTCTTGTTGTTGTTGTTCTTGTTGGGGGGAGGGGGGGAGGGTAGGAGAGCCTAAAAAGGTCTGAAAAAAAGGTGTTTCGCGTTGGGTTAAATTAAAGATACAGGAAATCTAGGATAGGATAATTATGATTTATTCTTAGAATGAAATGTAAAAAAATGAAATAATGTGCAAGTTAAACAGTACAGAAAAATTATTTCTAATATGATAAAAAGCTCTTATAAGGGTCAGTATTCCTTAAAAAAAAAAAAAAAAAAAAAAAAAAAAAAAAAAAAAAAAAAAAAAAACTAAAGGTTCAGTCTTGCCTTCAAAAAAATTACTAACTGGTCAGTGCCACAGTCTTTTCTTTAAAGGGCCAGTTTGTCCCTAAAAAACACAATTCAGGGACGCATTCTTTCATTCAACAACACTGATAAGGGTCACAGGCTTTCCTTAAATAGGGGCGATCTCTCCTTTTTAAAAACTATTTAGGCCACAGTTTCCTAAACACAGGTAAGTGCTACAGCCTTATCACAAAAACACCAATTAAAGCCAGTCTTTCCTGTGAAAAAAAAAAATAAACACTGATAAGGGATAAGTTTTGCCTTAAAAACACAAGTAAGAACCATACGTCTTTTCTTTAAAAAAAACACCGACCAGGACATAAACTTCCCTAAAAAATAAAAAACCATATATCCATGATGGACAAAGTTTTCATTAAAAAAAAAAACTAACAGGATCAAGTCATAATCTATTATCACAAGTCATTTGAGGTACATTGCTTAATTAAGGTGCCATGCTAAATACCCCCTTTGTCTAAAAATATACGAGTACGAAATACCCATTTCCAAATATGAATTAATGCTCTCAGAAAATTAAAGCCGTGATATTGTGATATTGTTAAAGCTTTCAATGATCTGATATCAAATATCAATGGAAGTACCCGTTCACTGTGAAAGGGCTGTCAAGACTATTATGATGTCAACATTGCAGTCAGATTGTATGGAAACAGGACAGAATCAGTAACTCCCATAATATCTATTCTTGATATATATTCTTCCTTGTTTACGTCTAAAAAATTGTCCCCAGTAAAATGTTCATTATCCCTAGAGAAAGAGATTCATTAAATTTTGGGGGTGGGGGTAATCGCCTCTAACTTCAATTTATATATATATATATATATATATATATATATATATATATATATATATATATATATATATATATATATAGCCACAGAGCCCTCTTAACTTCTCGAATTCTTCACAATTTTTCTTTCTTTGGATATGCTTGTCACTACAAAGCCGTAGATCCACGCGCAAAATATATGAAGTCAATAGAATACTACTCATATTTCTTCCATATGGATCTCAGGCTTTGTAGTGCCAAGCGTATCCAAAAAAAAAAAAAAGTGTAAAGAATTCGAGAGGTCAAGAGATCACTGTGGCATATATAATATATATATATATATATATATATAATTATTATATAATATATATATACATATATATATTATATATAATAATACATGTCCCATGACCTTTCTCCACAAAGGTCGACGACTGACCCCCCCCCCCCCCCACACAAAAAAAAAAAAAAAAAAAAAAAAACATAAACAAAGGTGACCTTTCAGCATGATCTCATTAAGTGCCCCACTTTATTTGGCACTAACTGGGCCTCCAGATAAGAAGGCACTTGTCCTTAATTACTCCTCCCTCGCCGACTCGGGCCAACCTGTTTTAAACCTGAGCAGGTTTCCTCGGCTCCGGATCGTTTTTGCATTTTAAAAGGTTAACCTCCATTTCAAAGCGGATTATCTTACAAAAGGAGAACCTTGATACGCCTTGTTTAACTTTACTCTTCTGCAATTACTGTCTCTCTCTCTCTCTCTCTCTCTCTCTCTCACCTCTCTCTCTCTCTCTCTCTCTCTCGAACTTTTTCTGGACTTTTTTCCTTCTTCTTCTTCTTCTTCTTCTTCCAGTTGTCTTTCTTCTTTCTCTCTCTTTCCTCGGACTTTTTCAAGATTTGTTCTCTTCAGCGGTTATTGTTCTCTCTCTCTCTCTCTCTCTCTCTCTCTCTCTCTCTCTCTCTCTCTCTCTCATCAGACTTTTTAAGACTTTATGTCCTCTTCTTCTACTTTTGTCCCCACCCCCTCCTCTCTCTCTCTCTCTCTCTCTCTCTCTCTCTCTCTCTCTCTCTCATATTTTTTTTTTTAAGACTTTATGTCTCTTCTGTTCTCTCTCTCTCTCTCTCTCTCTCTCTCTCTCTCTCTCCTCATATTTTTAAGACTTTGTCTTCTGTTCTCTCTCTCTCTCTCTCTCTCTCTCCTCATATTTTTAAGACTTATGTCTTCTTCTGCTCTCTCTCTCTCTCTCTCTCTCTCTCTCTCTCTCTCTCTCTCTCTCTCCTCATATTCTTTAAGACTTAATCTCTTTCTCTCTCTCTCTCTCTCTCTCTCTCTCTCTCTCTCTCTCTCTCTCCTCATATTTTTAAGACTTTATGTCTTCTTCTGCTCTCTCTCTCTCTCTCTCCCCTCGGACTTTTTTCAGACTTTTTCTCTTCTTCTTCCATTTGTGTCTTCTCTTCCTCGCACTCTTTTAGGACTTTCTCCTTCCCTCTTCCGTTCCTTCCTTCAGTTCCTCTTCTTCCCAGTTACCGAGAACTTTCGCTGCAACTCTAACTTGAGAAAGCGATGAGATGAAACATTATATTATATTGTTTAAATTCAGCCTCTCCAGTTTCTTCTCCAGGGCTGTAATGCCATGATGACATTTACGAGACACGGGGGCATTTTTCTTTATATGCCTTTCGAGATTTTCAGCTTTTAGTTCCTCTCTCTCTCTCTCTCTCTCTCTCTCTCTCTCTCTCTCTCTCTCTCTATTCTTTCTTTATGCCTTTCGAGATTTCAGCTTTAGTTGGTCTATCTCTCTCTCTCTCTCTCTCTCTCTCTCGTCTCTCTCTCTCGGCCTATTCTTTTCTTTATGGCCTTTCGAGATTTACACTTTGGTTTGGTCTCTCTCTTCCTCCTCTCTCTCGATTTCTCCTCCGTCCTCTCTCTCCCTCCTCTCTCTCCTTATGCCTTTCGAATCAGCTTTTAGTTGGTTCTCTCTCTCTCTCTCTCTCTCTCTCTCTCTCTCTCTTCCTCTCTCTCCTTTCCTTTCTTTATTCCTTTTCATTTCAAAGCCTTTTTGGGTTTCCCCTTTTTTCTCCTCCTCTCGCTCTCTCTCTCTAATCACTCTCTCTCTCTCTTCTCCTCTCCTCTCTCCTCTCCTCCTCTCTCTCTCTCTCCATTCTTTCTTTGCTCCAGTCAGCTCTCTTCTCTCTATCCTATTCTTTCTTTATGCCTTTCGAGATTTACAACTTTTAGTTGGCTCTCTTTCCCCATTTTTTTTCATTTTTTTTCATTCATTCTTTCCACTTTCGTGAAAAGAGGAAGTGGAAAGAATGGAATTGTCATGCACATAAATTTCGGTGATTTATTCACATATACCCAAAAAAACCTACTTGATGTTATTAAGTATTTTATGTGATTTATGTACATGAACCCTATTTTCAATTTTTAGTTGCTCTCTCTCTCTCTCTCTCTCTCTCTCTCTCTCTCTCTCTCTCTCTCTCTCTCTCTCTCTTACTTCTTTTTCTTTCATTTAGTTTACATTATAAAAACCGCACGATGTTATTTACGTTATTTATGCAAATCAACCGAAGGCTATACACTGCTATTTTCTGTAACTTATTCATAATTTATTCAAAAATATATAAACAAAATCTATGGTACCCACGTAAAAATATAAAAAAAAATATCCGATTAAAAAAAACATTATATGTGACTTGCTACTTCTAAATTTCATTTACATGTTGCGAATGTGTCTATGTCTGTTTTTGCTACTGCCGTTTAAAGAAAGAAGACTTATACAAGTCTTGTAAATAATTTCTACAGTATTTTTCAAACCAGTTTTAAATTAAATACCATCTATACTTTAGTGTATAGGACTCTTAGATACTCGTCCAGTTGGGCCATTGAATTTTTAACTTCTTTCAACAAAATTTCATTTCCCAAGGATCTAGTTTTTAGAATCGTCAACAAACTTTCAACTAATTATTTTCATCCTGCCACACCGGTTTTTAATGTTCAGAAAAACTTATGTATGCTTCAATCCCTTATATTTTTAACTCCAAATTTTCACATAAACAGAAACAAATTATTGAAACTGAAATACCGTGCATTAATTTAAAATTGATATCTAATAATCACAGTAAAATTGGCTCCTTGTTAGGCTTCAAGGACCGTCTGCAGCCCTTCAAGAGATCCAACGTGGTCTAAAAGTTTACATGCCCAGGATGTCCTGGTACTTATATTGGATCAACGAAAAGGTTGTTGCAGATACGTTATTGCAGTCACTTAGGGTTTAGTTTTAGAACGGGGCAAAGATTGAGCAGACCAGAACATTCAAATATAAAAAAATCATGCTATCAATTGTAAAATTGAGGTCAAGAAGCAGCACTTTACCATATTAGGGCATTCTAAGGATGCAGATTACTTGACTACCTTAGAGTCATTATATATTACAAGACTCGTTCCATCATTAAACGGTGGTTGCTCTTCTGCTCAACTATATCTGGCATAGTCGTCTTTGGGGAGGGGGTTTATGACCCTTCTTTAGTCATTCTATCTTCTTCCGTTGTACCTGAAGGTTGGATGTAACAGCAGTTGTTTTTACTTTTGCTTGCTTTTTTTTTTGGTCTTAATGTTTTTTTTTTTTTATTTTGTTGTCATTTCAAGAATCTTGCGTATTTTTAGTATTTCTAATGTTAATTTGTGTCATTTTGCAAACTGATGATGCACATAGTCATGTGCGAAACGTTTCTTAATGAATAAATCTTCTTTTAAAACATCCATGTGTCTTTGGCTTTCCTGAATTGATATATATATATATATATATATATATATCTATATATATATATATATATATATATATATATATCTATCTATATCTATATATATCATATATATCTATATATATATAGATATATATATATATTATATATATATATTATATATATATATATATAGATATATATATATTAGATATAGATATATATATATATTCTATATATATCTATATATATATATCTATATATATTATATATATATATATATATATATATATATATATATATATATATATGTATATGTATATATATATATACATAAAACGATTAGGTCATTAATCTTAGTTCGTCCTTAAACTTAGGCTCGTTAAGAACAATAGCAAAATAATCACAACATTGGAATCATTACCTTGAACTACTTGTTGAAACGTCAACTTATTCTCGAGTCATGCGAATTAATGTAGCATTACAAAGGAGAAGAAATTATATGCTATTTGTTATCTCAGCTGAAACGAAAGTTGAACTGACACCAGTTTATTTGTTTATAGTAAAAAAAAAATCATTCTTCTGTGAGTGCGCTACATACATGCATAAACATACATATAAACATACATAGGTACATATAAACAAATATACTAATATATATATATATATATATATATATATAATATTATATATATGCATACATACATACATACATACATACAATATAAACTATAATATATATATATATATATGATATATATATATATACATATGCATACACACACACACACACACACATATGTATATATATATGTATATATATATATGTATATATGTATATATATATATAAATAGATATATGTATATAAATATATATATATGTATATATCTATATATTCATATGTACTATGTATAATGTATATTATATACACATAAGTATGTGTATATGTATGTATATAGTATATATATATATATATATATATATATATATATATATATATATATAGTTTACCTGTTTTATATGTACCTATGTATGTTTATATGTACGTATGCATGTATGTAGCGCAGTTACAGAAGAATGATTTTTTTTTACTATAAACAAATAAACTGGTGTCAGTTCAACTTTCGTTTCAGCTGAGATAACAAATAGCATATAATTTCTTTCCTTTGTAATGCTTCATTAATTCGCATGACTCGAGAATAAGTTGACGTTTTAACAAGGAGTTCAAGGTAATGATTCCAATGTTGTGATTATTTTGCTATTGTTCTTAACGAGCCCTAAGTTTAAGGACGACCTAAGATTAATGACCTAATCGTTTTATGGGTAGATATAATATATATAATATATATATATATATATATATAATATATATATCTAAATTATTATATATATATATGTATAAATTCAGGAAAGCCAAAGACACATGGATGTTTTAAAAGAGGATTTATATATATATATATATATATATATATATATATATATATAATATATATGGGTGAGTGTATATTTCAAGAGTAAGTAAGCAGAGATTACTGGTAATATCAAAGGCAACTAACTACTGCAGGTCTTCCCTTTAACAAAAGAAGCAGCAGAAAAAGGACACAAACGCACACGCACAAACACACATACGTACATTCAACTAAGGGTAAAGCGTAACAATGGCGGGCACAAATGGGACCGAACAATACAACCACCACTCAATATCACTTACGAGACGAACGAAAAAAAAAAAAAACTCGAGACAATTAGAAACGTGACCTTGATGTGAGATAAACTGGGCCACATGGATTTGTTCTAGCCATCTTTTCGTTCAGTGTATGGAATATTGATTTAAATAAGTCCTCAACGGAGAATTTTAAGACACTCTCTCTCTCTCTCTCTCTCTCTCTCTCTCTCTCTCTCTCTCTCTCTCTCTCGAACCAGAAGCTGAGAGCGTTCGATCCCCTGTTCCTGCGAGTCAGATGAACTGATACGTTTATATACGGGATTTTCTTGAAAAAGAATCCATTATGCCTTTGTTGGCTAAGGCAATATTAAGGTGAATTATGGTGAGAGAGAGAGAGAGAGAGAGAGAGAGAGAGAGAGAGAGAGAGAGAGATAACAAACAATAAGTGATCTGTACGCTGTCAAAATGTATACCACCGTATAATTAAAACAGTAGGGGCCCACCACCTCACCACAGAGAACCAAATCATACGCCCTCTCTCTCTCTCTCTAAGGACAATTTTAAGCCCACTACCATGAGCATCGTCACTCTATTCTCTCTCTCTCTCTCTCTCTCTCTCTCTCTCTTCCTTACTGCTTTATGCATTTTTGAACCTTTTGTTCAACATGTCTATCATGGATAGACAATGTTATTAAATCAAGATTGAATGTACAAATAGTTGAGGATGAAGAAGAAGAGGAAGAGGAAGAAGAAGAAGAAAAAGAAGAAGAGGAAAACGGAAGAGAAGTAAACAAAAATGAAATGACAGAAAAAAATAAGGAAAACAAAGAACAAGATAAAAGTATGGATGCAGAGATACTCATTGATACTACATATGAGGAATATAAGCAGCATGAACTACGAAAGAAATAAAATTACGATATGACAACAAGAAAAGGCAAATTCCCCGAAGAGGCTCTACCCAGATCTACACAATGACGGGAAAGAGGAAAAAATAGACAAAAAGAAAGACAAAATCTGCAACCTTTGAAAAGAGGGAATTGCAGATTTGGAGAAAGATGTTTACTACAAACATCCTAAGATATGTCAAAACTATGAAATATATGGTAAATGTGCATACTTAGATGGATATGGGGATGATTGCAGAGATCTGCATCCAAAAATATGTAAAAACCTAAAAGAAGGAAAAGGATGTAAGTTCGACAAAAAATGCAAATATATGCACCCTGTAGCCATGAATCATAATCAAATAAATAACCAACCAAGTAATAAAATCCAAAATAAGAAAGAAACAAATAAAGAGAGAAATCAAGAATATCAGGTAAAAGAGAAAAGCAAACCACCAATGAGATATGCAGAGGTGTCAGCAAAAAATTTCAAAGCATCAGCTCCGAAATTCTACTCAAGAGATAATAACTGTATTTATTATGCAAGAGGATATTGCAGAAACGGAGAAAATTGCAGATTCAGACACAAAATGAATAATTATGATGAAGGAAGATCAAATATTATGGAAAAGTTGGATTTTTTAATGTCAGAATTTCTGGAAATGAAAAAAAGAACAACATACTAGAACAGGAAAGAGACATGGGAAAAGGAAATCCTTATTACTACCAGTATTAAATGAAGGAGAAAACACGCAAACCATCATAGTGATGAATGCGCAGGGTTTAGTTACGAGTAACTCAAAAAGAAAAATAGAGTACTTAGAAGAACTAACCCAAAATGAAAGAAAATAGATATAATGAATATAAGTGAAACTGGTATTCCCAAGAGACTGGGAATGATGATCAAATAAAAGGGTTCCAAACTTATAGATCAGATAGAAAAAATAGGAATCAAGGGGGAACCGCAATATATGGGAAAGACAAAAAACAAGGAAAAATATATGAGAAATATAGTAACTCAGAATGAGAACTAATAGCGGTAGAATTTGAATCTGAAAAATTGATGAACATAGTAATATATAGACCTCCTAATACTAAAGAGTTTGACTTAATAATTGAAAAATTGGATGATATATGTAAAAATCACAAGGACTGGACTATTCTCCTATCTGGTGACTTCAACTTTCCTTTCGTAGAATGGAAAGAACGAATAGGAGATTGTGGTTGTACTTATACATATAAAAAAGAGAGTAATAGTAGTGCAGAAGATAAGAGGCAATTTGAAAAGCTATTAGATATGCTACTAGAATACAACATTCAACAAATAAATCACCTGCCAACAAGAAAGGAAAATACTTTAGACCTAGTATTTGTGAACGAGATGAATTATGTTAAAGAAATAATAGTTTATAATGCGAGTATTTCAGACCATAATGTCATAGAATTAACAGTTCATTCCAAAGCAAGTGAAAATAGAGATAAGCAAGAAATGAAAAAGTGGGAAGGATATGGAAAATACAACTTCTACAGTAAAAATATAAAATGGTCAGAAATTAATGAAGAATTAAACAAAGATTGGGATAACATTTTCGTAAGTGATGACATAAGGGTAAATACGGAGATATTATATAAAAATATGGAGAAAATAGTGGAAAAATATATACCGAAGAAGAAAAGTAAACATCATTCATGCATACCAAGAGACAGAAGGATCTTGTTCCAGAAAATCAGAAAGTGGAAAAAAGGTCTTGCAAAAGAAAAAATGCATGGAAAGTTATAGAACTAAAAAGTAAGATAGCAAATGCAGAACAAAAGATTATACAATCAAAAGAAAATGAAAAACGGGACTTGGAAGAAAAAAACCCTATTAAATATCAAGCAAAACCCCAAACTATTATACTCATATGCGAAGAAGATGAATAAAAGAAGAATAGAAATAGGCCCTCTGAGAATGAAGGGAGATTAACGAATGAAAAAAAAGGAAATTGCAAACATACTGGCAGAACGATATAAGAGAGAATTCACCCCTAGAATAGATAATGAAGATAATGATATAGAAGTAAGGGAAGAAAATTGTGAATATTTAGCTGACATAGAAATTAATGAAGCTGATATTGTGCAGGCAATTAATGAAATTAAAAATGGAGCTGCTGCAGGGCCGGATGGAGTCCCTGCTATTTTGTTAAAGAAAGTAGTTCATTCTATCGCAAAGCCACTTGCAATATTATTAAGACAAAGTGTAGATACAGGCAAGATTTATGATGAGCACAAATTAGCATATATCACCCCTACTTTCAAAAGTGGATCAAGACTAGAGGCAAGTAATTATAGGCCTGTGAGTCTAACATCACATATTATGAAAGTGTATGAAAGGGTAATGAAGAAAAATATTATGAAACATTTAATAAAAAATAATTTGTTTAAAATAGGACAACACGGTTTCGTACCCGGAAAAAGTACACAAACCCAACTGTTAGTCCACCGTGAGAACATATTCAAAAATATGAAAAGCGGAATGAAACAGATGTGGTTTATTTAGACTTTGCAAAAGCTTTTGACAAAGTAGACCATAATACTAGTTAGCAAAGAAAATTAGAAAACACAATATCGTAGATAAAGTAGGAAGATGGTTAAAAGAATTTTTACACAACAGAAAACAGATAGTTATTGCAAACGATGAGAAATCGGATGAAACCAAGGTAATATCCGGTGTGCCACAAGGTACGGTGCTAGCTGCAATATTGTTTGTTATTATGATTGAAGACATAGACAGTAATGTTAAGGATTCGGTAGTGAGTAGTTTCGCTGATGACACAAGAATAAGTAGAGAAATTACTTGTGATGAAGATAGGAACGCTCTACAAAGAGACCTTAACAAAGTATATGATTGGGCAGAGGTAAATAGGATGGTATTTAACTCTGATAAATTTGAATCAATAAATTATGGAGACAGAGAAGGAAAGCTATATGCATATAGGGGACCTAATAATGAGACAATCACAAATAAGGAAGCAGTTAAAGACCTTGGTGTGATGATGAATAGGAACATGTTATGCAATGATCAAATAGCAATTCTGTTGGCAAAATGTAAAGCAAAAATGGGAATGTTGTTACGGCACTTCAAAACAAGAAAAGCTGAACACATGATTATGCTTTATAAAACATATGTTCGTAGTCCACTTGAATATTGCAATATGATATGGTACCCACACTATCAAAAGGATATTGCACAAATAGAGAGTGTACAAAGGTCCTTTACAGCTAGAATAGAAGAAGTTAAGGACCTAGACTACTGGGAAAGACTACAATCCTTAAAATTATATAGTCTAGAAGGAGAAGAGAACGCTACATGATAATTCAGGCATGGAAACATGATAGAAGGAATAACAGAAAATATCATGGAACTAAAATATCAGAAAGAGCAAGCAGAGGTAGATTAATAGTGCCCAAAACTATACCAGGAAAATAAGGAAAGCACACAGGACATTAATCCACTACGCACCAGCATCGATAATGCAGCGTCTATTCAATGCGTTGCCAGCTCATCTGAGGAATATATCAGGAGTGAGCGTAGATGTGTTTAAGAATAAGCTCGACAAATATCTAAACTGCATCCCAGACCATCCAAGATTGGAAAGATGCAAAATATACCGGAAGATGTACTAGCAACTCTCTGGTAGACATTAGAGGCGCCTCACACTGAGGGACCTGGGGCAACCCGAACGAACTGTAAGGTCTGTAAGGATCTAGTGAGTGACACATACGTTTAATGCAGAATTCCTCTCTCTTCTCTCTCTCTCCCTTCTTCTCCTCTCTCTCTCTCTCATAAGGACAATTTTTAACGCCCAACTACCATGAAGCCATCGTCATTCTATTCTCTCTCTCTCTCTCTCTCTCTCTAAGGACAATTTTAAGCCCACTACCATGAGCATCGTCATTCTATTCTCTCTCTCTCTCTCTCTCTCTCTCTCTCTAAGGGCAATTTTAAGCCCACTACTATGAGCATCGTCATTCTATTCTCTCTCTCTCTCTCTCTCTCTCTCTCTCTCTTCCTTACTGCTTTATGCATTTTTGAACCTTACTGGTGACAATCTAGTGAGTGACACATACGTTTAATGCAGAATTTTCTCTCTCTCTCTCTCTCTCTCTCTCTCTCTCCAGACAATACACCCTTTTCCCACGCCATTTTTTCGGGGAAAGAGCTTGACGTCCCTTCAAGGCCAGGGGACATCCATCACTGAGTATGGATTCCAGGCCGAAAGCCAAGAGCCGAAACTGGAAAGTTAGCCAACGAAGAAAAAGTAACTCTAGTAGATTCACATCGACCGTGCATTTGAAGTCTAGGCCAGTCCCTTACGACGCTCCTGATTAGCTGTTGATAAGCCAATCACAGGGCTGGAAACTCTCCTGGGGGATATGTCTTGCAAAAGTGTCCCTCAGGAGAGGTGGAGCATAGATCCTACCCATGTGAACTCTCGAGAGAGACTGAGAGTTTCCAGCTCTGTGATTGGCTTATCAGTATCCAATTAGGAGCGTCGTAGGGGACTGGCCTAGACATCAAATGGACGGTTGATGTGAATCTACTATAACATTAGCTCAATCTTCGCTGTTAAAGAAGCAACAGAAAAGTAAAATAATGACACTGAAATTAAATTAATCTTTATAAGACTGAGAATCTATTTTACAGTTGTCCGTACTAAACAGAAGAGTTTACTACAGAAAGAAATAAGATTACTAACAACATAAAATATATCTTCGTTGAAAAAGGACAACGCATGAAGAAAAATAACGACACTGAAATTAATCTTTGAAAGTAAGACAGAGACTCTACACAGTTGCACATATTACAAAAGACAAAGAAGAGTTTATTGTAGAAAGAAATAAAGTTCTTAGAAATATAATATAAACGTATAATTGATAGTTCATTTGGCAAGCCTTGCGAGAGCAATTAAATTACTTGACGATGATATTCTTTGGAAGCTTGAATTTCAAGTCAGTGGTCCCTGTAGGCTTGTTCCATATCCATAGGGGGTACTCTTCTAAATAATAATAATAATAATAATAATAATAATAATAATAATAATAATAGAAAGTATCACTCATTGATGTCGCAATGCCATGGGACACCAGAGTTGAAGAGAAAGAAAGGGAAAAAATGGATAAGTATCAAGATCTGAAAATAGAAATAAGAAGGATATGGGATATGCCAGTGGAATTTGTACCCATAATCATAGGAACACTAGGCACGATCCCAAGATCCCCGAAAAGGAATTTAGAAAAACTAGACGCTGAAGTAGCTCCTGGACTCATGCAGAAGAGTGTGATCCTAGAAACGGCGCACATAGTAAGAAAAGTGATGGACTCCTAAGGAGGCAGGATGCAACCCGGAACCCCACACTATGAATACCACCTAGTCGAATTGGAGGAATGTGACAGACAAAAAATTATTATTATTATTATTATTATTATATTATTATTATTATTATTATTATTATTATTATTATTATTCTTTGGAAGCTTGAATTTCAAGTCGATGGCCCCTCTAGTCCTGTTCCTTAAAAATACGGATTTCTCTTCTAAATAATAATAAAGACAATAATAATAATTCTATGATTTCAATAACCTAATAACTAGAAATCTGAAATCGAAAATAGCTTACAGTACCAAATGGAAGAAATGACATTTCCAACGTATACGTTCGGAATTGCAAAGTCGAGGAAACCACTAGCAGCACGGAGTTTAATTCTGCTGCTGAACTAAGGGTATGATCCCGCATCTATAAGCTACACCGATGGACCGTCACCTCACAAAGGTGGCGTTTATGCGTTGCGCGGCGTTCCCTAAGGTCGCGCGTTGCGTCCGCTTGAGATTTCCTCTCGTGTGGACTATTTCTGTTCTGTCCGGAGACCTCCTAAACAGGCTTAGTACTATTTTAAGCGTGCGGTATTTTCCTGTACTACTTCTTTTCAGGTTAATATAAGTTTGCGTGATCACGAGTCGACTTTTAAGGTTCTTTACCGGTCTACAGGTCCTGAGGGATTGTGGTATTTCCTACAGGTCCTTCAGGAATAGTACTTTCTACTCCCTAGAGACCATTGAGGGGTAGTATTTTCGACAGGTCCTCAATGGATAGTATATTTATATTAGTACTTCTTTCAAGATTCGCAATATTACTGAGTATAACTTGCTTTCTTGTAAGTATTTCCATAGTATTTGACTTAACTGTGGCCCTTTCTCAAGAGATGTGAAGGTGGTCGGAACGACAGAAAGGGATTAACATCTCTTAACAACTCTCAAGAGAATAGAAACCAGGACAGCCATCACATAAACGACAACTCAACAAGAAGTGCCAGAAGACTGCCTGGCCTTGACCCAGGCTGACAACCAACACATCTCTTGAAAAAGGGTCACAGATAGGGCCTGAAAGTACTTGAGTGTTGAGTAAAATAAAATGTAAATGTTTATAAGTAAACACGTTATACACAGTAATTACGTGGGTTTCTTTTTCAACTTTCAGAAGACAAACGGAAAGAAGTTTTTGTTTGGTCCAACAATAATAATAATGTTCTTTGTCAATGGCTTCTGTAGGCCTGGTCAATGTGAATAGAATTTATCTAAATAATAATAATAATAATAATAATAATAATAATAATAATAATAATAATAATAATAATAATAATAATAATAATAATAATAATAATAACAATGCTGTTAAAGAGAATGGGCAAATTAAGCGAGTTGATTACATATATTATTTTTTCTATTTTTCTTACAATTAGAATTTATATATAATATACATATATATATATAATATATATATATATATATATATATATATATATATATAATATATATATAAAAATCAACACGCTTAATTCTGCCATTCTCTTTAACAGAATTTGTCTGGAAGAGGGTCTTTTACCAAAATAATAATAATAATAATAATAATAATAATAATAATAATAATAATAATAATAATAATAATAATAAACCACCTCTAAATAAGGAAAAAAACTTTCGATTTTATGGAAAGAGAAGTTCCTCCTAAAAAAAAACAATATGGCTGCCGCACTCGGATAGAATCCTTTCCGCGTCATTTCCGTCTGACGTCACTGCTCGCCAGAGCACGCGAGCACAAATGAACAATTCTAAATGATTGTTTGTATCTGCTGTTATGCCTGATGCTGTTGTTTTCATTGTAGTTCATTGCCCACGTCCTGGAACGCTAATGGACTGCTAATATTGGCAACGGGAATTCAGGAATTCGTAGTTCCAGCGTGTGCCTTAACGGTTGAGCGCAATGAAACATTATTATTATTATTATTATTATTATTATTATTATTATTATTATTATTATTATTATTATTATTATCTACACGTTTGATTTATTTTTCCGCCAAGCAACGCACCTCGAAATTGAATTTAAAAATATTAACAGGTAACTTCTTCTTCTTCTTCTTCTTCTTATTATTATTATTATTATTATTATTATTATTATTATTATTATTATTATTATTATTATTAGGAAATTCACTGTGTCGTGATTAAAATGTAGCATAATAAAATATGTACAGTTACATAAGTAAACTGTATTATTTGTGAAAGATAAGTATAGAAACAAAGAATTATCATTATTATTATTATTATTACTCAAAATTAACCCCTACTCTATTCAGATGGAATAAGCCATGAGGGGCTATTGACTTGAAATTCAAGCTTCCAAAGAATATGGGTCCATTTAAAACAAAAAAAGTTACCTAAGATAACAGGAAATACAGAAAGAAGAGATCAGTTGTTAGAGAAGATAAATAATTCCATAAACTGAAATAATAATTGATAGAAATATAAGTAAATTAGTAAAATAGGTAAAATAGAAGGGGACTTGCTTTAGGGCAATATTGTATCGCATCTTCGCTTGAACTTATAAGGTTCTGATCCTGGAGTTATTATTTTTTTTTTCAAATTTTACATAAACTTTTCCTTTTCATACATAACATCTTGTCCTTGTGATTTTAATTATTAGCATTTTAATTAAATCTACTTTATACTGACAGGTTTTAATTATTAGCACTTTTATTAAATTTAATTTACACTGACAGATTTGATTTATTAGTATTTTTATTAAACCTAATTCATACTGACAGATTTTAATTATTAGTACTTTTATTAAATTTTATTTACACTGACAGATTTGATTTATTAGTATTTTTATTAAATCTAATTTATACTGACAGATTTTAATTATTAGTACTTTTATTAAGTTTAATTTACAACTGACAGATGTTAATTATTAGAATATTTTATTAAACCTAATTTATACTGACATATTTTAATTATTGGTATTTTATTAAATCTAATTTATACTGACAGATTTTAATTATTAATATTTTTATTAAATCTAATTTATACTGACAGATTTTAATTATTAGTATTTTTATTAAATCTAATTTTTATACTGACAGATTAATTATTAGAATATTTTATTAAACCTAATTTATACCTGACATATTTTTTAAATTGTATTTTGGTAGTTTTTTTAAATCTAATTTATACTGACAGATTTTAATTATTAATATTTTTATTAAATCTAATTTATACTGACAGATTTTAATTATTAGTATTTTTATTAAATCTAATTTTATACTGATAGATTTCAATTATTAGTAATTTTTATTAAATTTCATCTATACTGACAGATTTCAATTATTAGTATTTTTTATTAAATTTCATCTATACTGACAGATCTCAATTATTAGTATTTTTTATTAAATTTCATCTATACTGACAGATTTCAATTATTAGTATTTTTTATTAAATTCATCTATACTGACAGATTTCAATTATTAGTATTTTTTATTAAATTTCATCTATACTGACAGATTTCAATTATTAGTATTTTTTATTAAATTTCATCTATACTGACAGATTTCAATTATTAATATTTTTATCAAATCTAATTTATACTGACAGATTTCAATTATTAGTATTTTTATTAAAACTAATTTTTACTGACAGATTTCAATTATTAGTATTTTTCATTAAATCTCATCTATACTGACAGAATTCTTCACACGAAAAATCATGAAATTTAGTCAAAAGCAGACTAGACGCCCAATTTCTTCTGGACAAAATTAAGTTGCTATTTTGGTAACATCATCTTATACACTAATGAGTCACATCAAAGCCAATAAAGACACGATCCTTAATTAGATCCTACTCTCTCTCTCTCTCTCTCTCTCTCTCTCTCTCTCTCTCTCTCTCTCTCTCTCTCTCTGAGTCAAGGACTCGGAGTTCAAAAATGTGCTACAAATCATTCCGCAAAAAAATTCATTTTCCGCAGCAGTCTCTTTAAAAAAAATTCCGCAGCCGTCTCTTTAAAAAAAAAAAAAATCTGCATCCGTCTCTTAAATATCAATAGAGGGGCACATTGTGTATGCATGACAGCGTGCCAAAAAATAATATTTCATATAAGCAAGAATTGTCATATGAAAACCAGACTTTACGATAGCATATATATATATTTTTTTATATCAAGAGTATTACCATATTTTTTGCGGTTTCAACATTCTTTCTATGTTCATTGCATTAAAGAACGAAGCTACTAGAAACTATTAACCCTCTTCTGGTGTCAGTGATAAATAAAACTTGAAATCCATAGAGAGAGAGAGAGAGAGAGAGAGAGAGAGAGAGAGAGAGAGAGAGAGAGAGAGAAATTATAAGAAAAAGATGAAGGGAAAAAGCAAAGATAGCAGAGAATAAAATAAAAAGAAAAAAACATAGACAGAGGATGAGGAGGAGGAGGAGGAGGAGGAGGAGGAGGAGGAGGAGGAGGAGGAGGCGAGGAGGGGGGAGGGGAGAGGGAGAGAGAGAGGAGAGACGAGAGAGAGAGAAGAGGAGAGATTATAAGAAAAAGGTAGAGGAAAAAAGCAAACAAGCGAGAGAGTTAAAAAATAGAAAAAAGACCTAGACAGGAAGGAGAGAGAGAGAGAGAGAGAGGAGAGAGAGAGAGAGAGAGAGAGAGAGAAGGTAAACCTGTCGACTTGAACAAATTTATATTTCAGAATGCACTCTCAGGGGATTCTTTTCTCTCTCTCTCTCTCTCTCTCTCTCTCTCTCTCTCTCTCTCTCTCTCCTCTCTCTCTAATACTAGGCGCCCCTGAACAAACAACGTGTTTGAATCTGGGGAAATCCCTGTCAGTAAACTAGCCTATAAAATCCACAAGTGTATTTTTAGCTTTTACACAAATCACAACGAAACGTGCCCATGGGATGGTGCCCATATGAAACTCCACCTGTTTCGTTTATGATTGAAACTGGTATGCAGTTAATAATAATAATCATTATTAATATTTTTTTCAAATAATAATAGAATAATAAAATAAATAATAATAATAATAATAATAATAATGATATATATATATATATATAGTTATATACCTTATATATATATATATATATATATATTTGGTTCTATCAAAGTCCTCCAATTCGACTGGGTGGTATTTATAGTGTGAGGTTCCGGGTTGCATCCTGCCTCCTTAGGAGTCCATCACTTTTCTTCTATGAGCACCGTTTCTAGGACCACATTCTTTTGCATGAGTCCTGGAGCTACTTCAGCCTCTAGTTTTTCTAGATTCCTTTTCAGGGATCTTGGTTTGTTTGTATGGTGTTTTTACGTTGCATGGAACCAGTGGTTATTCAGCAACGAGACCAACGGCTTTACGTGACTTCCGAACTACGTCGAGAGTGAACTTCTATCACCAGAAATCAGGGATCTTGGGATCGTGCCTAGTGCTCCTATGGTTATGGGTACAATTTCCACTGGCATATCCCATTAATGCTACTTTTATTTCTATTTGCAGGTCTTGATTTAACTTTATCCATTTTCCCTCTCTTTCTCTTTTAACTCTGGTGTCCCATGGTATTGCGACATCAATGAGTAATACTTTCTTCTTGATTTTGTCAATCAACGTCACGTCTAGTCTATTCGCACGTATCACCCTATCTGTTCTGATACCATAGTCCCAGAGGATCTTTGCCTGATCGTTTTCTATCACTCCCTCTGGTTGGTGCTTGTACCACTTATTACTGCAAGGTAGCTGATGTTTCTTGCACAGGCTCCAATGGAGGGCTTTTGCCACTGAATCATGCCTCTTTTTGTACTGCCTCTGTGCAAGTGTCGGACATTCGTTTGCTATGTGGTTTATGG
Organism: Macrobrachium nipponense; assembly: GCF_015104395.2. Classification (NCBI taxonomy): domain Eukaryota; kingdom Metazoa; phylum Arthropoda; class Malacostraca; order Decapoda; family Palaemonidae; genus Macrobrachium; species Macrobrachium nipponense. The sequence continues at coordinate 83,426,449 of NC_087206.1, forward strand.
TTTCATTTTTCGTATTGCACTTCCTTCATATGGGAGAGATGTTATTTCCATCTATCGTTCTTTGAACATATCTGGTTCTTAGGGCCTGATCTTGTGCCGCTGTTATCATTCCTTCAGTTTCCTTCTTTAGCTCTCCCCTCAGTACCCATTGCCACGTCTCATGTATTGTCCGTGCATTGGTTTGCTGTGCCAATCCTCAGTTCTGTTTGTCATTCTCCTGTCTCTGTATATTTCTGGGTCTTCGTCTACTTTTATCAGTCCTTCCCATGCACTCTTGAGCCACTCGTCTTCACTGGTTTTCAGATATTGCCCCAGTGCTCTGTTCTCGATGTTGACGCAGTCCTCTATACTTAGCAGTCCTCTCCCTCCTTCCTTTCGTGTTATGTGTAGTTTGTCCGTATTTGCTCTTGGGTGTAGTGCTTTGTGTATTGTCATGTTTCCTAGTTTTCTGGTCTATGCTGCGGGAGTTCTGCCTTCGTCCATTCCACTATTCCTGCGCTGTATCTGATTACTGGCACTGCCCATATGTTTATAGTTTTTATCATATTTCCGGCGTTGAGTTTTGACTTGAGTATCGCCTTGAGTCTCTGCATATATTCTTTCCTGATCGTGTCCTTCATCTCTTGGTGTTTTATATCCCCTCCTTCCATTATTCCCAGGTATTTGTATCCTGTCTCATCTATGTGTTTGATGTTGCTCCCATTTGGTAGCTTTATCCCTTCAGTCCTTGTTGTCTTTGACTCTGTCTTTGACTCTGTCTTTGACTGTCTTTGACTCTTTGCCCTTTTGCATGCTGTCTAAGGCACATTTTTCTATTCCAAACTCCATCCATGTAGTGCCGTGGCAGCGTGGGTTAGGTCGTCAATGGACTGGTTAAGCAACATATCAGGGTGGTTATTCGTTTGATGGGTGACCGCTCTCCTCGGCGTTCGATTCCTTGGGAAAGGATCTTTACCATAATTTCCTCATTCTACTCAGCTGTAAATAAGTACCTATTCCTGATGGGGTAGGGTCCACCTATGGGTTAAATAGCAAAACTCAGTAATGATGGAAAGAAATGAAGGATTAAACGACAACGACGTAAATGGAACCTCTGGCAACAGAGGAGCTTCGTCCGGCAGCCAGGTATTTAGCCCAATTGAAGGGGAAGACGGTCAGGTACTTGGAGGTCGTCACCCAGCAACTGACCACCACAACGACAGTAACCAACAGCCTGATACTGGCGCTACAGAAGCAAACCAGAGGAAAAAATTATTATTATTATTATTATTATTATTATTATCTTGCTCTATCGCAGTCCTTCAATTCGACTGGGTGGTATTCATAGTGTGGGATTCCGGGTTGCATCCTGCCTCCTTAGGAGTCCATCACTTTTCTTACTATGTGCGCCGTTTCTAGGATCACACTCTTCTGCATGAGTCCTGGAGCTACTTCAGCCTCTAGTTTTTCTAGATTCCTTTTCAGGGATCTTGGGATCGTGCCTAGTGCTCCTATGATTATGGGTACAATTTCCATTGGCATATCCCATATCCTTCTTATTTCTATTTTCAGATCTTGATACTTATCCATTTTTTCTCTCTCTTTCTCTTCAACTCTGGTGTCCCATGGTATTGCGACATCAATGAGTGATACTTTCTTCTTGACTTTGTCTATTTGCACGTATCACCCTATCTGTTCTGATACCATAGTCCCAGAGGATCTTTGCCTGATCGTTTTCTATACTCCCTCAGGTTGGTGCTCGTACCGCTTATTACTGCAAGGTAGCTGATGTTTCTTGCACAAGCTCCAGTGGAGGGCTTTTGCTACTGAATCATGCCTCTTTTTGTACTGGTTCTGTGCAAGTGCCGGACATTCGCTTGCTATGTGGTTTATGGTTTCATTTATCGTATTGCACTTCCTACATATGGGAGAGATGTTATTTCCGTCTATCGTTCTTTGGATATATCTGGTTCTTAGGGCCTGATCTTGTGCCGCTGTTATCATTCCTTCAGTTTCCTTCTTTAGCTCTCCCCTCTGTAGCCATTGCCATGTGTCATCGCTAGCCAGTTCTTTAGTCTGTCTCATGTATTGTCCGTGCATTGGTTTGTTGTGCCAGTCCTCTGTTCTGTTTGTCATTCTCCTGTCTCTGTATATTTCTGGGTCTTCGTCTACTTTTATTAGCCCTTCTTCCCATGCACTCTTTAGCCACTCGTCTTCACTGGTTTTCAGATATTGCCAAAGCTCTGTTCTCGATGTTGATGCAGTCCTCTATACTTAGTAGTCCTCTCCATCCTTCCTTTCGTGTTATGTATAGTCTGTCCGTATTTGCTCTTGGGTGTAGTGCTTTGTGTATTGTCATATGTTTCCTGGTTTTCTGGTCTATGCTGTGGAGTTCTGCCTTCGTCCATTCCACTATTCCTGCGCTGTATCTGATTACTGGCACTGCCCATATGTTTATAGTTTTTATCATATTTCCGGCGTTGAGTTTTGACTTGAGTATCGCCTTGAGTCTCTGCATATATTCTTTCCTGATCGTGTCCTTCATCTCTTGGTGTTTTATATCCCCTCCTTCCATTATTCCCAGGTATTTGTATCCTGCCTCATCTATGTGTTTGAAGTTGCTCCCATCTGGTAGCTTTATCCCTTCAGTTCTCGTTACTTTTCCTTTTTGTATGTTGACTAAGGCGCATTTTTTATTCCAAACTCCATCCTGATGTCCCCAGATACAATCCTTACAGTCTGGATTAGGGTATCTATTTCCTTGATGCTCTTACCATACAGCTTGATGTCGTCCATGAACATCAGATAGTTGATTCTGTTGCCTCTTTTCTTGAGTTGGTACCCGTTGCCTCTTTTCTTGAGTTGGTACCCGGCATCCATCTTCTCTAGTACTTTTGTCATGGGAATCATGGCTACTACGAAGAGTAGTGGGGACAGTGAGTCGCCCTGGAAGATCCCTCTCCTGATATTAACCTTTGCTAGTCTTATTCCAGAGCTTGTAAGTATTGTATTCCAGTTGCGCATTGCATTTTTGAGGAAGCTGATGGTGTTTTCCTCTGCCCCATATATTTTCAGGCATTCTATTAGCCATGTGTGTAGTATCATGTCGAAGGCTTTCTTATAGTCTGTCCATGCCATGCTTAGGTTGGTTTTCCTTCTCTTACTGTTCCTCATATCCATTTTGTCTATCAGGAGCTGGTCTTTTGTGCCCCTACACTTCCTTCTGCAGCCTTTCTGTTGGTGGGGGATGGTATTTGTCTCCTCTAGGTAGTTGTATAGCCTTTCACTGATGATACCTGTTAATAACTTCCACATTATTGGTAGGCAGGTGATAGGCCTGTAGTTACTGGCTATATTTCCCTTACTCTTGTCTTTATTATCATTATTATTATTATTATTATTCTTATTTGGTCTATCACAGTCATCCTATTCGACTGGATGGTTTTATAGTGTATTATTATTATTATGATTATTATTATAATTATTATTATTATTATTATTATTATTATTATTATTATTATTATTATTAATTATTCAGATAAACCCTATTCATAAGGAACAAGCTCACCAAAGGGGCCACCGACCTGAAATTCAAACTACCAAATAATATTAGGAAGTAAGAGAAGGTAGTAAAAAAAATGAATAAATAGATAAACAAATAAAATTGTATTGAAATGCAAGAAGAATAGTATTAGGGTAGCAATGCATTTTATCTTAGCTTAAACTTCTGAAGAAGTTCCAGTTGCACGACATCTTCAGGGAATCGAGGACCTATGGACTTTGGAGCTTGAACTTCTGAAGTTCCAGTTGCACGACATCTTCGGGGAATCGAGGACCTATGGAACTTTGGAGCTTGAACTTCTGAAGTTCCAATTGCACAACATCCTCGGGGAATTGAGGACCTATGGAACTTTGGAGCTTGAACTTCTGAAGAAGTTCCAGTTGAGGACATATGGAACTTTGGAGAACTTTCACAGCGAGGCGCTTGTATAATGCACATTGGCACTGCTGCTCTTCGGCGAATCTGCTCTCTCTCTCTCTCTCTCTCTCTCTCTCTTTCTCTCTCTCTCTCTCTCTCTCTCTCTCTCTCTCTCTCTCTCTCTCTCTCTCGGCAACAAAAGGGGACCATTGATCAGTTGGGAATGTGAAACATAACGATTAAAATAAAGCTTGTGTGAGAGAGTGACGAACGAGAGACCGTCCGTCGATGGAATACTTACTACATCAAGAGCATCTCGGGTAAACAGCGACCAAACTCACCTGGAAATAAAGGAGAGAAGTGAGAATGAATAAAAGATATAAACATAAAGGGGCGAATGAGAATTAATAAAATATATAAACATAAAGGGGCGAATGAGAATTAATAAATGATATAAACATAAAGGGGCGAATGAGAATTAATAAATGATATAAACATAAAGGGGCGAATGAGAATTAATAAAATATATAAACATAAAGGGGCGAATGAGAATTAATAAAGGATATAAACATAAAGGCGCGAATGAGAATTAATAAAGGATATAAACATAAAGGGGCGAATGAGAATTAATAAATGATATAAACATAAAGGGGCGAATGAGAATTAATAAAATATATAAACATAAAGGCGCGAATGAGAATTAATAAAGGATATAAACATAAAGGCGCGAATGAGAATTAATAAAGGATTTAAACATAAAGGGGCGAATGAGAATTAATAAATGTTATAAACATTAAAGGGGCGGTTTGCAATGAAGGGAATTTAGTTGTGAAAGTTACGTCATCTCAGCGATCAGATATCCTACGCACCCGTACATATAGATAGGAGTAGGTTTTAATACATATATAAACAGGAGGGAGAAGGAGGAGGAGGAGGAGGAAATAATTTTTTATATAATTTTTAATTAAATATAAAGGAGGAGAAGGTAGGTTTTAATACATATATAAACAGGAAGGAGGAGGGAGGGAGGAGGAGGAGGTACATTTTTTAATTTAAATAATTAACAGGAGGAAAGGAAGGAAAGGAGGAGGAGGAGGAAGGTACAATTTTTCTTTAATAAATAAAATCAACAGGAGGAGAAGGTACACTTTTTAATGAATAAAATAAACAAAGGAGGAAGGGAAGGTATTTTTAATTTTTAAATAAATAAATAAACGGAGGAGAGGAATAAAATGGAAAATAACAGGAGGAGGAGGAGGAGGAGGAGGAGGAGGAGGAGGAGGGACGAGGAGGACGAGGAGGACGAGGAGGACGAGGGGAGGGACGAAAAAACAAACAAAACAAAAAAAAAGAGGAAAAAAAAAGGGCTTCGGATGTCAGGATGCCACTCAGCATCAACCATTCATTCCGTTTGGCCTCAAAGTGGCTCTGTGTCAACTGTCAGTCAAACAGGGCACGAATTTCAATTGCTACCGAGTTATGGGAGTGCTATGAGAAAGGGGTCTAATAGCATTTCAGTGACTATGTTTCTGGACTTTATTTACTTATTTTATTTTTTTTCTATTTTCTGGCTATTTATGGGGCTATTTTGTGGATATTTATGGGGCTATTTTGTGGATATTTATGGGGCCAGTTTGTGGATAATTATAGTGCTATTTTGTGGATATTTATGGGGTTATTTTGTGAATATTTATGGGCTATTTTGTGGATATTATTGGGCTATTTTGGGAGCTATTTTTTCTTTTTATTTTTATGGCGCTATTCTTTGGCTATTTCTTACATAGCTATTTTCCGGCTACCATTTCGCTAGGCTATTTATGTACATGGGATAAATACTACTGGTATCAAATGCTGGAGGAATTGGGTTCAGAATTACATTATTGGATTGTTTATATCAAAGGTTTCAGGTTACTTCAATTATATGATTAAAATACGTAGTAATTTTCACCTGTCATCATATTTATGGCGTGCTCTAATTACACACACACACACACACAAACACACACACATGATACTTCATGCAGCTCAGGCCACGAGGGAAAAGAAAAAAAATAATCCTGAAAATTGGGGTCGTCCCTCCCCCCTTTCCCCTTCCCCAGCCCATCTCCCCCCCCCCCCCCCGTTCCCCCCTCCCTGCCCCATCTCATCCTCCCCCTACCGCCCCCCCCCCAAATAAAAAATCTGGATCTTCATATGAAAGATGTGCCAGTATGGGCAAAAACATTCTACGAACAGTCTCTTCTCTCTCTCTCTCTCTCGCTCTCTCTCTCCTCATCCCCACATAACGAAAATATCTTCAAATGATGAAAAGGGGGGGGGGGGGGGGGGGGGGGGGCAGTGACTTATATATCCACTTTGATACAGTAAAATCACCTGATCAATAAATAGGATAGTATAATTCTCCTTCAGAACTGTGACTTTTTTCATATTCGATCCCCACAGGTTACAGTATGAACACTATGTTACAGTAATGAAGTTTGTTTTCTGTAAAGATTCTGTAAAATACTAAATATGCCTTGACAATATATTTATAATACCTCGAATTTTTTTTTATTAAAATTAATTGTTTATCTTTACCCTTCGGAATAATATCCTCAAAACTATATTTCTTATTCAAATTAATTGTTTATTTTTACCCTTGATAATATATTTCTCTTACCTCGATTTGTTATTCAAATTACAGATTTATTTTTAATCTTGATAATATATTTCTCTTACCTCGATTTGTTATTCAAATTAAAGATTTATTTTTAATCTTGATAATATATTTATCATACCTCGATTTTTCATTCAAATTCATTGTCAATTTTCACCCTTGAAAATATATATATTGCTGCTTTTTTTTTAAATTAATTGTTTACTCTTTTACTCGTCTTAATTCATATCACCATAAAAAAAACATTGCAACTTCCATAAATGAAGTCTATTGCCAAGAGTGATGGACGTCAGGATGAATTTGTAAAAAAAGAGGGAAAAAAATGAGTCTCCTTCCATCCTTCCTGTGAACAAAAGGATGGCCTGGCTTCCTTTGTCCCACGGGGCCACTTCGTCGCAAGACAATCCTGCAGTTAATAAAAGCTTCCTTTCCGTACTCACATCCGCAAGAATACACATACAGATAAACACACACACACACACACACACACATATATATATATATATATATATATATATATATATATATATATATATATATTATATAGTATATATATATATAATGTGTGTGTACGTCTATAATGGTGCATCCATTATCAACAGTTGTATAACTCAATATACATATATATATATATATATAGTATATATCTATCATATAATATATATATATGACATATATATATATATATATATATATATAGTATGTATGTATGTATGTATAACTATATCACTGCTTTTCTATAACAAATACGCCAGTTCATGAGTACATTAATCAACAATAACATTAGCCACAACTTGCGTATTACGCGTGCATATGCGCGTCTACATACGGGCGTAAGCGTATGCATATGCGTATGCAGCAAATAGAACAAATAATCTCGTTCACTCGCCCGAGATTAACTTCACAGAAAAAGAAAAAAAAAAATTCTAAAACCGTGAACGTCAGACAAAAGACTCGGTGACGAGCCACGCAGAGACATTTTTTCCCCAGTTGAACGAACCTGTAAACTTTTTTTCCATTTTGTCTCCAACTTCTTATCACGGATTTGCGAGGGTCATAAATTAACTTAGAGGGACGAAGTTTCTCGTCCGCGCGCGCGCGTCTGTGTGTGTGTGTGTGTGTATGGGGGTGGGAGGTGCATGGGAGGTGCGTTTTCCACAGATATGAATGTATGGTTGTATGTGGTGTGTGTGTATGTATACATGTTGCATATTTGTATAACCATAATGGCATAGTAATGAGTGTATATATATATATATATATATATATATATATATATATATATATATATATATATATATTTATATTATTATATATATAATATACATTATTTTCTTGTAAAACATTACCGCAAGCAAATGAAAACGTGTAAATATCTTACTATTTTGTAGTCAAAATTTCCCGTTAATATTCAGCATGGTATAAGAAATCATCGTCCTGAATAGTATAAGAAACTAATTATTTCGTTTTTTTTGTGCATTTCTTAATTTGTCGTTATATTATCTATTATATTTATTTCGTATTTAAAGTAACAAGTATGTAATTAAGCATTTAAACCTATCTGCTAATTAATCTTCTATATTACCGGTATTGAATTGTAAAATTTAGACTAAAGGCCAATCGCAGGGACCTATGAGGTCATTCAGCGCTCAATGTTGAAACAATCGTTGGGAGAGGGTGGAAAGAAAGGTGAAAGAAAAAGAATATGGAGAGAGGTACAGCAAAAGGAATGAAAAAAAAGTATGTAAACAATTAAGGCTAAATAACTAAGC
>NC_087206.1:83442274-83459774 GCF_015104395.2 Macrobrachium nipponense
CATATCCCATATCCTTCTTATTTCTATTTTCAGATCTTGATACTTATCAATTTTTTCCCTCTCTTTCTCTTCAACTCTGGTGTCCCATGGTATTGCGACATCAATGAGTGATACTTTCTTCTTGACTTTGTCAGTCAACGTCACGTCTGGTCTATTTGCACGTATCACCCTATCCGTTCTGATACCATAGTCCCAGAGGATCTTTGCCTGATCGTTTTCTATCACCCCCTCAGGTTGGTGCTCGTACCACTTATTACTGCAAGGTAGCTGATGTTTCTTGCACAGGCTCCAGTGGAGGGCTTTTGCCACTGAATCATGCCTCTTTTTGTACTGGTTCTGTGCAAGTGCCGGGCATTCACTTGCTATGTGGTTTATGGTTTCATTTTTCGTATTGCACTTCCTACATATGGGAGAGATGTTATTTCCGTCTATCGTACTTTGAACATATCTGGTTCTTAGGGCCTGATCTTGTGCCGCTGTTATCATTCCTTCAGTTTCCTTCTTTAGCTCTCCCCTCTGTAGCCATTGCCAATTGTCATCGCTGGCTAGTTCTTTAGTCTGTCTCATGTATTGTCCGTGCATTGGTTTGTTGTGCCAGTCCTCTGTTCTTTCTGTCTTTCTCCTGTCTCTGTATATTTCTGAGTCTTCGTCTACTTTTATTAGTCCTTCTTCCCATGCACTCTTTAGCCACTCGTCTTCACTGGTTTTCAGATATTGCCCCAGTGCTCTGTTTTCAATGTTGACGCAGTCCTCTATACTTAGTAGTCCTCTCCCTCCTTCCTTTCGTGTTATGTATAGTCTGTCCGTATTTGCTCTTGGGTGTAGTGCTTTGTGTATTGTCATTTGTTTCCTGGTTTTCTGATCTATGCTGCGGAGTTCTGCCTTCGTCCATTCCACTATTCCTGCGCTGTATCTGATTACTGGCACTGCCCATGTGTTTATGGCTTTTATCATATTTCCGCCGTTGAGTTTTGACTTGAGTATCGCCTTGAGTCTCTGCATATATTCTTTCCTGATCGTGTCCTTCATCTCTTGGTGTTTTATATCTCCTCCTTCCATTATTCCCAGGTATTTGTATCCTGTCTCATCTATGTGTTTGATGTTGCTCCCATCTGGTAGCTTTATCCCTTCAGTTCTCGTTACTTTGCCTTTTTGTATGTTGACTAAGGCGCATTTTTCTATTCCAAACTCCATTCTGATGTCCCCAGATACAATCCTTACAGTCTGGATTAGGGTATCTATTTCCTTGATGCTCTTACCATACAGCTTGATGTCGTCCATGAACATCAGATGGTTGATTTTGTTGCCTCTTTTCTTGAGTTGGTACCCGGCATCCATCTTCTCTAGTACTTTTGTCATGGGAATCATGGCTACTACGAAGAGTAGTGGGGACAGTGAGTCGCCCTGGAAGATCCCTCTCCTGATATTAACCTCTGCTAGTCTTATTCCAGAGCTTGTAAGTATTGTATTCCAGTTGCGCATTGTATTTTTGAGGAAGCTGATGGTATTTTCCTCTGCCCCATATATTTTCAGGCATTCTATTAGCCATGTGTGTGGTATCATGTCGAAGGCTTTCTTATAGTCTATCCATGCCATGCTTAGGTTGGTTTTCCTTCTCCTACTGTTCTTCATTACCATTTTGTCTATGAGGAGCTGGTCTTTTGTGCCCCTACACTTCCTTCTGCAGCCTTTCTGTTGGTGGGGGATGGTGTTTGTCTCCTCTAGGTAGTTGTATAGCCTTTCACTGATGATACCTGTTAGTAACTTCCACATTATTGGTAGGCAGGTGATAGGCCTGTAGTTACTGGCTATATTTCCCTTACTCTTGTCTTTTTGTACTAAGGATGTTCTTCCTGTGGTCATCCATTTGGGTGCTTGGTGATTTGAGATACAATGCTGGAGTTGTTCTGCTATTCGTGGGTGTAGGGCCTTGAAGTTTTTGAGCCAGTATCCATGGACTTCATCGGGGCCTGGGGTTTTCCAGTTTGGCATTTTCTTTAGTTGGTGTCTGACTGTGTCTGTCGTGATCTCTGTGAATCTTTGTTTTATTCTCCCTGTTTCTTCTTCCTTGACTTCCTGGAGCCATGTTGCATGTTTGTTGTGTGATACCGGATTGCTCCATATGTTTTCCCAGAGTCTCTTACTTGGTTCGGCTTCAGGAATTTCTGGGTGGTTGTCTTCCCCTCTTAGTTGGCTGTATGGTCTTTTCTGGTTGGTTCCGAATAGTTTGTTCTGTTGGTATCCCTTATTCCTGTTCATGTACCGTTGGATCTTGTGTGCTTTGGCCTTAAGCCTCTGTTTTACATCTTCTATTGTGTTGTTTAGTCCCCTCTCTTGTACTTTGTATTTCTCGTTGAGTTCCTCCTTTGTTTTCTTGCTTCTTAGCCTTTTTTCTGCCATCTCTTTCAGTTTACTCAAGTCAGATCTCATCACCATGATTTGCTTTTCCAGGCGCCTTTTCCAAGGAGGTTGCTGTTTTGCTTTCTGTTGGGTTGGTTGTGACGGTGGTGTTGGTGTTCGAATCCCCATCAGTTCTGCTACTAATCTTGCTCCTGCATATGTCAAGTTATTTGTTTCTGTGATACTGGTGGTGTGTATTAGGCCCATTATTATGATTATTATTATTATTATGATTATTATTATTATTATTATTATTATTATTATTATTATTATTATTATTATTATTATTATTATTATTATTAGACGATGACCCTATTCATATGGAACAAGCCCACAGAGGCCACTGACATGAACGTCAAGCTTCCAAAGAATGTGATGCATCATTAGGAAGTAAGAGAAGGTAAAGGGAAATACAGAAAGAAGAGGTCACACTTATTAATAAGAAAACATAAATCAATAAATAGATAAAAATGGGCCAAAATGCAATGAGAATAGCACTAGGCTAGTAATCCATTGGCATCATCGCTTGAACTTTTGAAGTACTTTTAAAAAAAAAGAAAGTTAATTTTACTTTTATGAAACAAGAATCGATTTGCTAACTTTTTTAAGTGTCAATCAATTACGGCAGAGCTCACCATACCAACTGACAAATGACATTCGAAATAAAATGGAATAAATTATCTTTATAGAAGTGACCGTTACACAATTTAAAATTAAGTCAGTCAACAATTCAGTCAAGGAACTCAATCAACAATTCAGTCACTTATGGCACTGATCGATATACCAATTGACTTTCGACATAAATACCACTAGCCAAATACTAGAATTGACTTTCGACATCATAAATAAAATTTAAAAAAACTTTATAGATTGGACACAAAAAATACCACTAGCCATTTACTAGAATTGACTTTCGACATCAAAAATAAAATTTTAAAAAAAAATCTTTATAGGAGTGACACTCAAAAAAAAAATACCACTAGCCAAATACTAGAATTGGCTTTCGACATCAAAAATAAAATTTTTAAAAAACTTTATAAAATGACACAAAAAAAATACCACTAACCAAATAATAGAATTGACTTTCGACATCAAAAATAAAATTAAAAAAAAAAAAAGTTTATAGCAGTGGCACTCAAAGAAAAATACCACTCGGCAAATACAAGAATTGACTTTCGACATCAAAAATAAAATTTTTAAAAAATCTTTAACAAAGTGACAAAAAAAAAAAAAAAACTATTACTGGCCTGTTCTTTTCTGGAATCTGCCACCTTTCGTCTCCCATCTAACCCAATAAAATCGTCTTCATCTCAGGTTTACCTGACACTGGCGGGTCGCAGATAAAAGCCAAAGGATGTCGCTGATGTACGGGGGGAGGGGGAGGGGGAGGGGGAAGGAATGGAGGAGAATATCGAGTATTGGTGACGCGACTTCTTCTGTCGTCGTATCTGCGACTGATAGAGGTGCGTGGGGTAGGGGGATTGGGTAAGGGGGGGGGGGGGGGCGGTCGACTATCGACCTTGTATATCGAGGAGAAAAGTGGCTTCCTATAGATGACTATGACTGACTGAAGTTGTTTCCTCTATACTTCTTCTTCCCTTGAATTTGTCGATGGATAATACGGCAAGCAAATTTAAGATGGGTTGTGATTGTAATAACCATAACGCCCTCTTATAACCCTTCGAATTCTTCGCTCTTTTTACGTACGCGCAAATTTATAAGTTGTAATTGTAATACCCACAATGCCCTCTTATAACCCCTCGAATTCTTCGCGCATTTTTACATACGCGGAAATCTATGGGTTGTAATTGTAATAACCACGATGCTCTCTCACATCTCGAGTTTGCATATTTTTGATACCCCAAATTAATCGGTTGTAACTGTAATAACCACAGTGCCCTCTTATAACCTCTCAAATTCTTCGCACTAACCCCCACTCGCCCGCTCCCCCAACCCACGCCCTGAGAAAAAAGTATATTATAGTTAATTTTATAAACATGAAGTAACACTTTTTGTATTTTTCAAGGGAAAATGAAAGATTACTTTACAAATTTGTAATCAACTCTTTCACAACACGAAAATGAAGATCGGTTATTGTTAACTGACTGTTTATATTGCTGATATTTTATTTTGCCCGTATTTCTCGGTAGGAGTTCCTTAATTGTACCAAGAAGGACTCCTAGAAGAAAGAGAGAGAGAGAGAGAGAGAGAGAGAGAGGAGAGAGAGAGAGAGAGAGAGAGAGAGAGAGAGAGCCCACACACCTGTCCCTCGCCCTATAAGAGAAAGAGATAGAGAGACAGAGAGAGAGAGAGATCCTTTCATGAAAAAATATCTGCCGCCAAATTCACCTCCAGCAGGCCGGAGGGCGTTTCCAATTTCCGTGACAGCGTCGCCGCTCTAAAAACAAACCCTTAATGAGAGACGTAAGGAAGCCATTACGAAAAGAATATTATTAAAAAAAAAAAAATAAAAAAAAAAAAAAAGTTTGAGAGAAGTCGTTCCTTCTTCTTCTTCTTCTTCTTCCCCTCCAATGGCGGGAATTTCCGCCTGGCGCCCCCCCCCCCCCCAAGGGGGGAAATAGAGGGGGAGGAGCGATTTCCCTCATTTTCCCTAATTTACATTTTATCGAGGTCTCGCATTCTTCTCGGGGTCGCGGGAAAACATCTCCGTGAATCTTCGAGTTATGTCTTCCGTTCGCGGGAGAATCTCGAGGATGGATGAATGGATAGATAGAAAGATAGCTAGATAGATAGATAGGTAGACTGATCGGTAAAAAGATATGGACAGGAGGGATGGATGGATAGATAGATAGATAGACTGATAGATAGATAGATAGAAAGACTGATCGATAAAAAGATATGGACAGGAGGGGGATAGATAGATAGATAGATAGATAGATAGATAGATAGATAGATAGACTGATCGATAAAAAGATATGGACAGGAGGAGGGATGGAAGGATAGATAGATAGATAGATAGATAGATAAACTGATCGATAAAAAGATTTGGACAGGAGGGAGATGGATGGATTGATAGATAGACTGATCGGTAGAAAGATATGAACAGGAGGGGAGATGGATGGATTGATAGATAGGCTGATAGATAGATAGATAGGTAGACTGATCGGTAGAAAGGTATGGACAGGAGGGGGATGGATGGATTGATAGATAGACTGATAGATAGGTAGACAGATTGATGATAGATAGATTGATTGATAGATGGACCGATAGATAGATTGACTGATCGATAGATAGGTATGGACTGGAGGGGTCATCCCCAACCCCATACCTGTTACATCTTTATAACAGAAAGAGAGAGAGAGAGAGAGAGAGAGAGAGAGAAGAGGAAAAATCTCTCTCTAAACCTGCCCCTCGTCCTCATGAGAGAGAGAGAGAGAGGAGAGAGAGAGAGAGAGAGAGAGAGAGGGAAATATCTCTCTCTACACCTGTCCCTCGTCCTCATAAGAGAGAGAGGAGAGAGAGAGAGAGAGAAGAGAGAGAGAGAGAGAGAGAGAGGGGGAAATATCTTTCTACACCTGTCCCTCGTCCTCATGAGAGAGAGAGAGAGATAAAATCTCTCTATATACCTGTCCCTCGTCCTCATGTGAGAGAGAGAGAGAGAGAGAGAGAGAGAGAGAGAGAGAGAGAGAGACCTTAGTTTTAATCTGTTAGAACCCGTCTCTTACATTCCATTTAGGGTTTCCTAAAACTTTTCCCATTTTCATAAATTCATTTTCATGGCGTACTGCTCACGGGATATTGGGAGGAGGCGAAAATAGAAAAAAAAAGCGAGAACAGGATATGACTGTAAAATCTATTAAAAGTCAGATTATAATCAATTTGGAGAGAGAGAGAGAGAGAGAGAGAGAGAGAGAGAGAGAGAGAGAGAGAGAGAGAGGGGGGGGGGGAGGAAGCATTCGTGATTTCAAGAAAGAAAATATATACAGTAAGGTTGATTTACAAGTGATTGAGAGAGAGAGAGAGAGAGAGAGAGAGAGAGAGAGAGAGAGAGAGAGAGCATTCGTGATTGCTGCAAGAAAGCAAATATATTACAGTAAGGTCAATTTACAAGTGATTGAGAGAGAGAGAGAGAGAGAGAGAGAGAGAGAGAGAAGGAGGAAGCATTAGCGAAAAATATCCATAAAATATTCCAAAATATCTTGATTTTTTCAAGAAAGCAAATATAGTAATGTTAATTTATAATTAATTGAGAGAGAGAGAGAGAGAGAGAGAGAGAGAGAGAGAGAGAGAGAGAGAGAGTAACCAACTGTGTAAACTATTCTTAAAATCTTCACAAATTCTTGATTTCTTTTTTTTAGGAAAGCAACAATATAATCACTTATTTAAAATATCAATTAAAATAGACATACGTAATTGAACCAAACTCCAGCAACTCCCAGAATTCGGAATTCTCTCCTTCCCTGTTGTTTGAGGAATCGTTTAACTTCCCTAGTTGTAAAAACTGCATATTTACTTAGATGGTGTTTGTATAAAATCTTTGTAAAAAGAACATATATATATATATATATATATATATGATATATATATATATATATAATGTATAAATATATACATATATATATATATATATATATATATATATATATATATATATAGTAACCTAACCTAGAAAAAATGAACACTTGGAACCAGGGAAAACGTGAAAACGTAAGGTATGAGAGATAACCAGCGCTTAGGAGCAGAGAGATGGAGAAATCAACCTACTTATCCGGCCCTACTTAATAATAATAATAATAATTTGTGTAATAAAAATCCACAATTATATAGTAGAGCAGTGTATTACTTTCGAAAGTCTATGTTTATTTTACACAGTAATATACTCTACTATATAATTGTGAGTTTTTATGACACGGATTGTTCTTCACGATTTTGTGAATTTCTTAGCAATAATTGTAATAATGATGTTGGAAAAAAACTCTCTATTACGAGAGTTTATACAATGTTCTAAGGCATCCAAAATAATAAGAATGTTAAAATTTGTGTATAATTTATGAAAACTTTATCAAAGCTTTCGAACCCTTCCCTGGGTTCATCTTCAGTCCCCCCATTTTTTTTTTTTTACTGAAGATGAACCCAGTAAAGGGTTCGAAAGCTTTGCTAAAGTGTTTATAAATTATACAGGAACATTTAACATTCTTATTCTTCGTGGACCCCTTAGAATAATAATAATAATAATAATAATAATAATAATAATAATAATAATAATAATAATAATAATAATAATAATAATAATAATAGCAACATACTCTACTATATCAATTGTGATTTTTATAACACAGATTGTTCTTCACGAGATTGTGAATTTCTAAGCAATAATAATAATAATAAATAATAATAATGAATAATAAAATAAATAATAATAATAATAATAATAAATATAATAATAATAATAATATAGGTTATTAAAAATTTCCCCAAAAAATCAACGTAAAACCATACATTTTTGCTAGCAACAACATGACTGTATGACTACATATCAACTGATTTTCCCTCGCCCATTTTCTCCCTACATCGGTCCATTTCGAAATGGGAAAAAAAAAACATTTAAATTCAGCGCTCATCGTGAAGTATAGCAACAAGTAGCTGACTGAAATCGCTCCCTTTCGATTTCAAAAGGAGAATCCCAAAATGAAAGGCGGACTTCGAATTCGGAAGAGTTCCCAGCTCACACTGCGGGTTTGGTCAGAGTTCAGAGGTCCACACTGTGCTTCCTACTTCTTTGATTACCCTACTAAAGTTTTTCGGGATGCCTAGGGGCGAGGCCCTGTGCTGGCATAAGGTTACTTTAATCAAAACTACCAAATTGGGGGTAGTTGGATTTGGGGGAATCCACAAGGATTTCGGATTTCGGAGCTCCTCTGAAGACAGCTAGGCCTGTCTTAGGCATGTTTATTCTAAAACGAAAGTTGAAGGAGTTGGACAGCTATGTGAGATGACTCCACAGGGATGACAAAACAAAGGCAGAAAGCGATGCATCTTCGTGCTGACGCGATGCGTCTGACAGAGTTGCCACGACAGAGCAGTCATCATACCTTCATTAATCCTGGTTCACTTTCTGTCATACTGGGCCCCGAAGTTGGTAACACTGGTTGGAAAGACCTTTCAGCACCGGCTGCCTTCTAAGGCACACTAGGTAAGTTTCTCTGAGGAAAGATGCGTCTTTTCTTGAGCTCGCCTGATCTGTGCATAATCTTAGTAGCAGAGCTATGATCAACAAATTCGTAGGACTGGCAAGACAAAGACCTTTAAACTAAATCTAATCAGAATCCGTTGAGCCAATCATGAGAATAAAAAGTAAAGATCAAAAGCAATTTGATCCATAAAATGGAACGTCACAGCAGGACCCTTTCGTCAAAAGGTAGAAGGATGTATGGATGATCCCCTGGAATTAGACCTTTATTAAATAAACGAACATGTTAAAACGAAAGGCTTTCGTCAGTTTCAGTAGATCGAACACAGGACAGAATCAGCTGCCATGCGAAGTTTCATGCGTGGTTTTTTTTTTTTTACTTTAATTTTTTTTTTTATCTCTGGTTCAAATTCGAAGCCGAGATCTCTGATATCTGTAGATATTTCTGCATATCTGAGACAATATTTATTCCTCTTTTCAGGAGACATGACACAACCATCCATTGTCCATCGGCTTCTTACGTACAAAACATTTTGCAAACCTTATAAATAATAATAATAATAATAATAATAATAATAATAATAATAATAATAATATGGCAATCTGTATGCCGTCGAGTTCATGTTTTGTCTTCTCAACTTGGCGTATAAGCTGAGAAGGCAAAATATAAGCTCAACGGTATAAAGAGTGCCCTTCTCTTCAACGAAGTTTACCTCAAAGCGGGCCTCCTTCCAAATTCTAATAATAATAAAATAATATAATAATAATAATAATAATAAATAATAATAATTTGTGTCATGAAAATCCGCAATTATATATTATAGTACTATATTACTATGTAAAACAAACAGACTTTCGAACACAGATTGAACTTCACGAGATTGTGAATTTCTTAATAATAATAAAATAATAATAATAATAATAATAATAATAATAATAATAATAATAATAATAATAATAAAATAATAATAATAATACGAAACTAATTGACCAAGACCAATGAAAATTCGACCCACTAAGACATGAATAATAATAATAATAATAATAATAATAATAAAATAATAATAATAATAATAATAATAATAATAATAATGAACCAAACAAAAACTTCTATCAGTTTTTCTTCTGACGATTGAAAAAGAAACCTGAGTGTGGAGTAAAACTAAATGTAAATACTTAGAAGTAAACAAGTTACAAAGTGATTTTGTGGGTTTCTTTTTCAATAATAATATAATAATAATAATAATAATAATAAGTAATAATAATAATAATAATAATAATAATAATAATAATAATAATAATAATAATAATAAATAATTTTACGTCGTACAATTCAGGATTCCCCAAGCTTCAATGTAAATCAAAACAAGTGACCTATACACCCGAATAAATGGAAATACTACTAAGCACTTGAATTCCTCCCTGTAGAAAATATAAAAAAAAAAAAACAATTATTGCATATCAAGACTATGTATAGATCTTCAACTTCCATCCCATCATGGATCTCAGGCGAATTTCGAAGGAGAAAATCGTCAATCAGGCCTCCGAATGATTTCCTGATAGCGGGAAATCAGTTCCAGTTCCTGGAACTAATCACACACCAGAGAAGTCGCGCTAAATTTAGTCTACGCGAATTGCCGGGCGACACCAAACACAATAAACAAGACTAATTTATAATACTTTGACATAGTAAATTTCCCGCAGAAGTAGTTACGCCCGAAATCAGTGTCATCTGCTTGGAATAGTTTTACATCCAGGCCATCCACCTTCCAATCATCACACATACCAAATTGCAGCCCTCTGGCCTCAGTAGTTTTTTATTTCATCTAAGGTTAACGTTAGCCATATTCGTGCGTTTGGCACCCGAGAACACCACCACCAGGCTGTAGCTGAAAGTTTCATGGGACTTGGCTGAGAGTGTCATACAGCATTATACGCTGTACAGAAAACTCGACTTCGCCGAAGAAACATTGGCTCGTTTTTATACTTATTTCCTTCATGGGGAAAAGGATTTGTTTCCCTTTTTTTAATTACCTAGAAACCACCTGAAGATAGTTTTTGAGGCCTCGTGTACTTATTCATTCGCCTTATTAGTGCTGTGTCACACAACCTCATCCGAGATCGTGATGTTATGGCTAAAGAAAACAAATACCGGCGAGTCTCATAATCCCGTAATTAGATTCCGAGATGCAATTACATCAGGAAGTCTGCAGTCTCGTATGAGCAGACTTCACCCCGCTCCCCCGGCGCGCCTCCCCCTCCCCCTCCTCCTCCTCCTCCTCCTCCAAACACCCATAATCCTCCTACTTTCGCTATCATTTTCTCTCGAACGCCCGTCCGTCCATCCATTCGCCCTTCCAGACGCTTCCAGGGATCTTCTTCCAGCGGACTTGAGGAGGAGGAGCCAGTCGCGATATGATCAAGAGTTGCAGGCGGCAAAAGGACGAGGAATGAGAAGAGAAGAGAAGAGGAGGAGGAGGAGGTGGAAGAATAAGACGAGGACTGAAGAGGAGAAACCGATGATGGGTTTGCTGATGATGATAATGATGTTAGAGAGATGGAAGCGGGGAGGAAAGAGGAGGGGGAGGAGGAGGAGGAGGAGAAACCGATGATGGGTCTGCAGGATGATAATGATGATAGAGAGATGGAAGAGGAGGAAAGGAAAGAGAAAGATAGGAGGAGGAGGAGGAGGAGGAGGACGCCGACCGAACGAAGTTTCCTCCGAGCCTGGAAGCCAAAGGGTTGATAATAGCTGTCACATACTTCAGTTAAGACGCGGATGGAAATTCCCCTCACTCAAGTGCCATTAGTCTGGAAAGTCGAGTCAATACGACGCTCTCGAAGACAGTCGGTCCTCGATTCCAGATTCCACATTCCAGATTCCAGAGCGTGTCCAGATACCTCCATCGAATTACGGACATATAGGCGAGTGATTGCCGGAGAAAATGACAGCCTAATCTTCTTTATATATTTCTATATAAAGCTTTCCAATTCGACAAGAGTACTACTCGTCTAGTCGAATCCAGATTCCAGATTCCAGGTTCCAGAACGTGTCCAGATGCCCCTCGAATTACGGACGAATAGACGAATTATAATCGAAGAAAATAACAGTCAAAATTTCTGTTTATTTCCATATAAAGCTTCCCCCTTTCCATCCAACAGAAGCACCCTCGTCTTCAAAACATTAGCAAATTTTAAACATAAAAAAAAGGATTATTTAATTCCAAAATTCAACAACTGGAAGGTATTCACGCCCGAAATAAATAAATAACAACAATATAAAGTTAAGTATACCTTACTTTTACCAGGCCACTGAGCTGATTAATAGCTCTCCTAGGGCTGGCCCGAAGGATTAGATATTTTAACGTGGCTAGGAACCAATTGGTCATCTAGCAAGGGATCTACAGTTTATTGTGGGACCCGAACCACATGATATCGAGAAATGAATTTCTATCACCAGAAATAAATTCCTCTGATTCCGCGTTGGCAGAGTCGAGAATCGAACTTCGGACCACCGGATTGGTAGCCAAGTGCGAAAACCACTCGTCCAACGAGGATCTAACAACAATAATAACAAAGTAACAGACAGATGTGCTACCGGTGAATAAAGAAAGCAGCCGTTAAATCTGACTAATATGCTGATAGATTTATTTTACATAAGTGATAAGTTCCTCTTATACCCACGTCACGAAAACCATTAGTCGATATCCTGACACTAGGAGGGACCACTGAAAGAGTGCTACAGTTGGTAAGCCTCTCTCTCTCTCTCTCTCTACATTTTATGTGTGGGAGAATGTGATATTGGGAACTGTGAGCGAACCATCGTTTTCGCATTAAAAAAAATATACACTCGTTAGTAACCGAATGCGTTTTTTTTTTTTATGTTGCGACTCCATTTTCAGTGTATGTATGGATGCATATGTATGTATATGTATATATTATATGTGCAGGCGTATGTATGTATGTATATATATATATATATACATACATACATAACATATATATATATATATACATACGTATATATATATGTTATATTTATTCATATATATAACATATATATACATATATATATATACATTTGTGTGGGCGTGTGATATTAATATATATATATTTATATAATATATATATATATATATTATTAATAAATATATAATATATATTATATATTATAATATATATTATAGGTATTTATATATAATTGGAATAACACTAAGAGACAAAAAAAAAACCAAAAAAAGCACAAGGATACGAGAGCAAACTAAAGTAGAGGATATTCTAAACAACAAGTAACAAAAAGAAATGGGCGTGGGCAGGACAGATAATGGAGAATGTCAGATAATTTAGAAGACAAATAGAATAACAGAATGGGTCCGTAGAGATTGCAAACGTAACAGGGGAAGGAAGAGAACACGATGGATTGACGAGCTAAGAAAATTAGCGGGGTATAGAATGGCATTAGATAGAAAGACCATGAACAGACGGGAATGGAGGAACATGTCTGAGGCCTTTGTATATATATATACATATATATATATATATATTATATATATATATACATTGTTTATATAAATAAATATAATATATATACACACCATACATACATACATACATACATACATACATACATACATACTTACATACATATACTGGAACCAGAATCGCAACATCAAAAGCTATCGATGAAATACACACACAAAAAATAGCTGTGTTTTTTTACTACCGAGTGTAAATTCTTTTAAAGCGAAAACAATAGTTCGCCCACAATTTCCAATATCGTATTCTACCACGTATGAAATGTACCTTCACATGAAAGCATTACCTACACACATAAACAGAGAGAGAGAGAGAGAGACCTTACCTTACCTTACAGACCTTACATCTTGTTCGGGTTGCCCCAGGTCCCTCAGTGTGAGCACCTCTAATGTCTACCAGAGAGTTGCTAGTACATCTTCCGGTATATTTTGCATCTTCCAATCTTGGATGGTCTGGGATGCAGTTTAGATATTTGTCGAGCTTATTCTTAAACACATCTACGCTCACTCCTGATATATTCCTCAGATGAGCTGGCAACGCATTGAATAGGACGCTGCATTATCGATGCTGGTGCGTAGTGGATTAATGTCCTGTGTGCTTTCCTTATTTTTCCGAGTATATTTTTGGGCACTATTAATCTACCTCTGCTTTGCTCTTTCTGATATTTTTAGTTCCATGATATTTTCTGCTATTCCTTCTATCTGTTTTCCATGCCTGAATTATCATGTAGCGTTCTCTTCTCCTTTCCCAGACTATATAATTTTAAGAATTGTAGTCTTTCCCAGTAGTCTAGGTCCTTAACTTCTTCTATTCTAGCTGTAAAGGACCTTTGTACACTCTCTATTTGTGCAATATCCTTTTGATAGTGTGGGTACCATATCATATTGCAATATTCAAGTGTACTACGAACATATGTTTTATAAAGCATAATCATGTGTTCAGCTTTTCTTGTTTTGAAGTGCCGTAACAACATTCCCATTTTGCTTTACATTTTGCCAACAGAGTTTGCTATTTGATCAATTGCATAAACATGTTCCTATTCATCATCACACCAAGGTCTTTAACTGCTTCCTTATTTGTGATGGTCTCATTAATTAGGTCCCTTATATGCATATAGCTTTCTTTCTCTGTCTCCATAATTTATTGATTCAAATTTATCAGAGTTAAATACCATCCTATTTACCTCTGCCCAATCATATACTTTGTTAAGGTCTCTTTGTAGAGCGTTCCTTCTCTTCATCACAAGTAATTTCTCTACTTATTCTTGTGTCATCTGCAAAACTACTCACTACCGAATCCTTAACATTATTGTCTATGTCTTCAATCATAATAACAAACAGTATTGCAGCTAACACCGTACCTTGCGGCACACCGGATATTACCTTGGCTTCATCCGATTTCTCGTCGTTTGCAATAACTATCTGTTTTTCTGTTGTGTAAAAATTCTTTTAACCATCTTCCTACTTTATCCACGATATTGTGTTTTCTAATTTTCTTCGCTAATATATTATGGTCTACTTTATCAAAAGCTTTTGCAAAGTCTAAATAAACCACATCTGTTTCATTTCCGCTTTTCATATTTTTGAATATGTTTTCACGGTGGACTAACAGTTGGGTTTGTACTTTTTCCGGGTACGAAACCATGTTTTTGTCCTTTATTAAACAAATTATTTTTTATTAAATGTTTCATAATATTTTTCTTCATTACCCTTTCATACACTTTCATTATATGTGATGTTAGACTCACAGGCCTATAAATTACTTGCCTCTAGTCTTGATCCACTTTTGAAAGTAGGGGTAATATACGCTAATTTGTGCTCATCATATATCTTGCCTGTATCTACACTTTGTCTTAATAATATTGCAAGTGGCTTTGCGATAGAATGAACTACTTTCTTTAACAAAATAGCAGGAATTCCATCAGGCCCTGCAGCAGCTCCATTTTTAATTTCATTAATAGCCTGCACAATATCAGCTTCATTAATATCTATGTCAGCTAAATATTCACTATTTCATCCCTTACTTCTATATCATTATCTTCATTATCTATTCTAGGGGTGAATTCTCTCTTATATCGTTTCTGCCAGTTTATGTTGCAAATTTCCTTTTTTCATTCGTTATCTCCCTTCATTCCAGAGGGCCTATTTCTATTCTTTACTTTTCATCTTCGGTGTCGCATATGCAGTATACATAGTTGGGGTTTTGCTTGTATTTAATAGGTTTTTTCTTCCAAGTCCCGTTTTTCATTTTCTTTTGATTGTATAATCTTTTTGTTCTGCATTTTCTATCTTACTTTTTAGTTCTATAAACTTTCCATGCATTTTTTCTTTTGCAAGACCTTTTTTCCACTTTCTGATTTCTGGAACAAGATTCTTCTGTCTCTTGGTATGCATGAATGATGTTTACTTTTCTTCTTCGGTATATATTTTTCCACTATTATCTCCAATATTTTATATAATATCTCCGTATTTACCCTTATGTCATCACTTACGAAAATGTTATCCCAATCTTTGTTTAATTCTTCATTAATTTCTGACCATTTTATATTTTTACTGTAGAAGTTGTATTTTCCATATCCTTCCCACTTTTTCATTTCTTGCTTATCTCTATTTTCACGTTGCTTTGGAATGAACTGTTAATTCTATGACATTATGGTCTGAAATACTCGCATTATAAACTATTAATTTCTTTAACATAATTCATCTCGTTCACAAATACTAGGTCTAAAGTATTTTCCTTTCTTGTTGGCAGGTGATTTATTTGTTGAATGTTGTATTCTAGTAGCATATCTAAATAGCTTTTCAAATTGCCTCTTATCTTCTGCACTACTATTACTCTCTTTTTATATGTATAAGTACAAACCACAATCTCCTATTCGTTCTTTCCATTTCTACGAAAGGAAAGTTGAAGTCACCAGTAGGAGAATAGTCCAGTCCTTGTGATTTCTACATATATCATCCAATTTTTTCAATTATTAAGTCAAACTCTTTAGTATTAGGAGGTCTATATATTACTATGTTCATCAATTTTTCAGATTCAAATTCTACCGCTATTAGTTCACATTCGAGTTACTATATTTCTCATATATTTTCCTTTTGTTTTTTGTCTTTCCCATATATTGCGGTTCCCCCTTGATTCCTATTTTTTCTATCTGATCTATAAGTTTGGAACCCATTTTATTTGATCATCATTCCCCAGCTCTTGGGAATACCAGGTTTCCCTACTTATATTTTTCATTATATCTATTTTCTTTTCATTTGGGTTAGTTCTTTCTAAGTACTCTATTTTTCTTTTTGAGTTACTCGTAACTAAACCCTGCGCATTCATCACTATGATGGTTTGCGTGTTTTTCTTCCTTCATTTAATACTGATAGTAATAAGGATTTTTTTCCCATGGGGTCTCTTTTCCTGTTCGGTATGTTGTTCTTTTTTTCATTTCCAGAAATTTCTGACATTAAAAATCCAACTTTTCCATAATATTGATCTTCCTTCATCATAATTATTCATTTTGTGTCTGAATCTGCAATTTTCTCCGTTTCTGCAATATCCTCTTGCATAATAAATACAGTTATTATCTCTTGAGTAGAATTTCGGAGCTGATGCTTTGAAATTTTTGCTGACACCCTCTGCATATCTCATTGGGGGGTGGTTTGCTTTTCTCTTTTACCTGATATTCTTGATTTCTCTCTTTATTTGTTTCTTCTTATTTTGGATTTTATTACTGGTTGGTTGGTTATTTATTTGATTATGATTCATGGCTACAGGGTGCATATATTTGCATTTTTTGTCGAACTTACATCCTTTCCTTCTTTTAGGTTGGTTTTTACATATTTTTGGATGCAGATCTCTGCAATCATCCCCATATCCATCTAAGTATGCACATTTACCATATATTTCATAGTTTTGACATATCTTAGGATGTTTGTAGTAACCATCTTTCTCCAAATCTGCAATTCCCTCTTTTCAAAAGGGTTGCAGATTTTGTCTTTCTTGTCTATTTTTTCCTCTTTCCCGTCATTGTATAGATCTGGGTAGAGCCTCTTCGGGATTTGCTTTTCTGTTGTCATATCGTAATTTATTTCTTCGTAGGTATGCTGCTTTATTGCCTCATATGTAGTATCAATGAGTATCTCTGCATCCATACTTTTATCGTTGTTTCTTTGTTTTCCTTATTTTTTTCTTTGTTCATTTCATTTTTGTTTACTTCTCTTCCGTTTTCCTCCTCTTCTTCTTTTTCTCTTCTTCTTCCTCTTCCTCTTCTTCTTCATCCTCAAACTATTTGTACATTCAATCTTGATTTAATAACATTGTCTATCCATGATAGACATGTGAACAAAAAATTCTTGTATCTTTTCTCAAATCTTGTATTACCTCAGCACACTGTGGATGGGTCGGAATGTTGCATGCAGCAAC
>NC_087206.1:83462274-83482274 GCF_015104395.2 Macrobrachium nipponense
TGCAAATAAATACAAAACCACCTCAACGAATACAAAACTTATATCAATATTCAAAACATTACAACATCGGTTCCAAAACACGAGAGCCAAAACATCGTCTGGAATATCAAGTCAATACATGACCTGACGAAGGCGCAGGAAGGTAATTCACAAACACACACACACACACATACACATGGACAAGGGCACATAGACAAGGGTTCAAGCCTCAAGGTCATACGTCTATAACGAAATCCACCGAGCTCTTTGCAGCTAAGCCCCACCCACTGCCTACGTCACGACTGTTCCTTGAAGCTGATTGGATGGCAATGGTTTCGAAAAGTTGGTTAATCTGTGGTTCTTTTCGCCTTCATTAATTCAGTAATAGTTGTTTTACCGATAAGTTCTGCTGATTAACAAAAGGAAACGTTGTATTATCCATTGAAATAAAATAATAATAAACATCTCCCTAAAACTGGTAAAACAAAAAAAATATGAATGTTTTCTAAATGAGGTTCACCTGACCACGGAGGTGACACAGGGTGTGTCTGAAGCTCTGCATTCGAATCGGTACACTTGAATCTCAAGGACAGTGATATTTATCGTCTGATATTGTCAGGTGTGTTGATCAATTTAAACGTAAAACACAAAGTCTCTCAGAGCTAGGCAGACTGATATTTCATATTGATTTTAGGAAATTTTACTACATTTGACAAGTCATAACATCGATTTCATTGCAATCGTTCATACATTCGGTGAGATGTCAAGCAGTGACTGTACTCTACAAGACCAGAATAAGCTATCTTTAACTTAGATATAGTATGATAAGCTATACGAGTCATACTGGATATATGATGAGAATTTTCTCCAAGAACATTATCTCCTTACGAAATAACAGGATCATCAGAAATGACGTAGACCTATAACGTTCTATGTCTTTTTGCCGGTTTACGCAGCCTATGACGTTTGGATTATAGGCCTAGCTGATATTCAGCTGTTTTACTGATGTTCTTGTCTTGGTTACTTTTGTTGTTGCTGCTGTTATTGTGCTTGTTGCGTCTTCGAAAACTTTTAATGTTTGTTTGTATGGTGTTTTTACGTTGCATGGAACCAGTGGTTATTCAGCAACGGGACCAACGGCTTTAAGTGACTTCCGAACCACGTCGAGAGTGAACTTCTATCACCAGAAATACACATCTCTCACTCATCAATGGAATGGCCGAGAATCGAACCCGCGACCACCGAGGTGAGAAGCAAACACCAAACCAACCACGCCACTGAGGCGCTAAAGCTTTTAATGTGGTTACCTAACACTGCAGAATAAACATAGACCTCTTCATAAAATACTGTCCACTATTGTTAACTGAAATTTAGTTGTTTTAATCCAAAGTCACCGAGATCTTTATGAATATAGACTACGCTACAATAATACGCCCCTAACAAAAGAGAGAGAGAGAGAGAGAGAGAGAGAGAGAGAGAGAGAGAGAGAGAGAGAGAGAATTATTGACTATTAATTTTCCTACTATTGTCCAGCAAAAATACCCCCAAAATCAAAATGATTAATGGGCTACTCGCAGACTGCTTTTTCGCGTATCAGTTTTTTCTTATTTCTTTATGTATCCTATGATTTCTGTCCACCGTAGCCTTCATTTTCATCGAAATGCTACAGCAGCCTTATATTTACTCATCGCAGTAATATAATTTGTTATCACTTTTGTGAATATATTTTTAATATAAGTCATTGCGAGCAGTTCGATAGTTGTGTGTGAGGCTGAGACAGCCCAATAATTGGTCTGTGTACGCCTTCGAGTACACGCGCACAAATTTTACCCTTATCTGTGTGGTGTAAGTGGGGTTACATTTACTATGCCATCGACGCGCGTACACATGTATGGTATATGAACGTACTTATACGTGTACTCTATTGCCAACAGATACGGGTAGGAAACTATTTATAATAAGAAATTGCCGTGTAGGCCTATTCCCTGCCATTGCCTCAAAATACAAGAAATTGTCGTGTAGGCCTAAGACCTGCCACTGCCTCGAAATATAAGAAAGTGGCGTGTAGGCCCATGAAATTCAGAGATTGACCTGTAGGCCTATGCCGTCAGTCTTAAAATATAAGAATTTGAGATGTAGGCCTAATCTCATAATGATGTTAACATTTGACATGCAGGATCGCTTACATAGACCAACACCAATTCAAAAAAAAAAAAAAATTGCAAGATGCTTGTATATCCAGGTTGCGGATGATCAAAAGAAATACAATAAGATGCACAGACAAAATTATACAAGATCTTCATAATGATATGTAACTTTATATATCTGCTATCGGAGATCTCAATTGCATACTTCACAACTCCGGGAATATATGTGTTGTCATCATTCATGCAGAGAGCTCAACATAACAGAACGGAGTCAAATCCGTACTGGTAATCATTTGGACTGTTAATTAGTGTAACGTCATTCCCCTTTCGAGAGCTAGCCAATCACTGGCGTGCAGTGGGCGGGGCTTAGCTATAAAGAGCGGTGGATTTGGCAATAGTCACGTGACTGTCTGTCCCATAGGAGGGCGTTAAACGGTTAGCTCACGGTTTTAACTTACAGTTGACAAACAGTCTATAGAAGGCGCCCCTATCACTATCCAGTGGTGGTTATCGAATGTCAAGTTGATTGTTTGTAATTGCCTTCTCTCTCTCTCTCTCTCTCTCTCTCTCTCTCTCTCTCTCTCTCTCTCTCTGCGCCCGTGCGTATAACCCACAAGATAGAAGTTAGCTATCCAGTGGTGGTAATCGCATTTAAGATGATGGTTTATAGTTGCCTTCTCTCTCTCTCTCTCTCTCTCTCTCTCTCTTTGAGTGTGTGAATATATTTGAAAGTTTACAAACAATCAATAGAAGTTACCCCTATCGCTATCTAATGTCAAGAGGATGGTTCACAATTAGCACCCCCCCCCCCCCCCCCCCCCCCGCCTCTCTCTCTCTCTCTACTGCATGCTTACAGAACTCCCGAAACTAAGCTAATAAAAATTAATTTTACCTATTTGCGTTCCAAACTGCAATAAGAAATATTGCCTATGCTTTGGCTTCTAATGTTTACGATTATTAAGGAAATATTCTGAATGTTTTTACACATTTAATATACATCTAACACGGCCACTGAATATTTTAAGAGTAAATAGCAGCTGAGTTTACATCTGTGGTTACAAGATAACAACTGCACCAACTCGTATTATAGATAATTAAAAACGGCATTAACCTTAGCATAGATAACTAAATATGATACTAACGTTTAAAATGAACGCAGCCCGGGTGAAAGATAAAAAAAACACACACACACACCTACGGCTATGTTAATGTTAATATGGCTATTGCATATGACACATAATTAGCAACATGCAAATGCATGTAATATATATATATATATATATATATATATATAGATATATATATATGTATATATATATATATATATATCATGATTATATAGTTAACTTATATATATATATATCTATATATAGGCATTATAAAATTAATATTATTATATACATATTTGATTATATTTACATACCCAAAAGCGCATTCTTCTTCCTCAACTTATATATATATATAATATATATATATATATATATATATATTTAATATATATATATTATATATATGTGTGTATATATATTTGATTATATTTACATACACAAAGCGCATTCCTTCTTCCTCTACTTCTTTTTCTTCTGAGAGAGAGAGAGAGAGAGAGAGGACGCAGGCAGGTGTGCTGTTCAAGCCAGCGATAAACCATTGCCATAAACTAACATAAACCAGTTCAGTTGGGCAGTCTTGTATTATTTTTTTTTTATTCCTTTACAAGTGAGGTACCGATACTTCACCCACCCTACCCCCTCCCCCTCCCCCTCGAGAGAGGGAGGATGGGGGTGCGAGACTCGCCACGGAGAGCAATTTCATTTCCAGAAGGAACTGAATGTTGACGGACCAACTACTACAACGTAATATATGTTGATGTTCTCTGATTCTTTCCAGAAGTTTCTGGAACATTCTCACGGCGATCTAGAGGCGACTGCATTTAGAAAATGAGAGACAGAGAGAGAGAGAGTTCTTCATGATGCTGTTTTTACTTGCTCTTACTTCCCTTTTCTCTTAGAAAATGGTAAGAGAGAGAGAGAACTTGCGCCACTTTTTATTTTTGCTCTCTCTTACAATTTTCTTGGAAAATAAATAGAGAGAGAGATGGAGGGGGAGTTTCTACATCCTCTTACTTCCCTTTTCTCTTAGAAAATGGAAAGAGAGAGATTCGCGTCATTGTATATTTTTGCTCTTTCAAACATTTTTCTTTGAATACGTAGAAAGAGAGAGATAGAGAATTCCTAAATGTTTGTTAAGTATTTCTTATAAAGTAAACTATTTCACTATCTGCCTAGAATAATAATGTTGATATTCCATCATAGGCCTCTTAATATACAACCTCTCAGCCTTTTTTTCCCAAAGTATATCAATACTAATAAATATATACACTATTATATAACTATAACTCTATGCATTAGATCATTCATAATAATGTTTCATTGTATGTTTATTAAGCGTGCCGTTTACTTTTCCAATACAATCAAGTAGCACAACTCTCGACATCTCTCAATCGCCTCTGCTGGATTCCAAGAGTCCTGAGGTCCACAGTAGGCCTCTTACTCCTTTCACACTACTCCCCCCTCCCCCCACCCCCAACCAGCGTCTAGACCTGTTTTTGGACAAGGGCTTACACTGGTATAAGGGTAGCTTGATCTAGACCACCTCCCAATTCTTTATATTCTTTATAAATGCCCATACCCTATACCCTGGAGGACTCCGGCCATCGGGCATCATTGGAAACAATTGCTCCTTGTACCAGATCGTCTAGGTTCATTTGGTTACGAGTTGCAATGACTTTGATTTTCCTAATTAAACAGTTGATTCGCATCAACCGTGCATCTGATGTCTAGGCCAGTCCCTTACGACGCTCCTGACTGGCTGTTGATAAGCCAATCACAGGGCTGGAAACTCTAAGCCTCTCTCGAAAGTTCACATAGGTAGGATCTATGTTCCACCTCTCCTGAGGGATCCGTCTCAGGAGAGATGGAACATACATCCTGCCTATGTGAACTCTCTCGAGAGACAGAGTTTCCAGCCCTGCGATTGGCTTATCAACAGCCAATCTGGAGCGTCGTAAGGGACTGGCCTAGACATCAGATGCACGGTTGATGTGAATCTACTATAGCTCTTTTAATCCACATATCTTTTCCTAGGCGTGATATAGTAAACTATATAGATTACGAACTCCACATTCAACTATAATAATGTTCTTCATGTACGATACGAGTTTCATCTTGGAATCTTCTGATCTCCAAATGTTTAAGTGGGGAGCAAATTCAGGTGTATCGGTTTTATTGTCTATTCCTTCATGTTTATTCATTTATCACATTTTTCTGCTCCTCTCTCTCTCTCTCTCTCTCTCTCTCGATGGAGCTCTCTAGGGTTAATATAGTCGGTTGACTCTTTCCATAATTTCAGCTGAAGATTTAAAGAGGGAAAAGAAAGAAATGGAAAAATTACTTACATATTCAAAAAAACCATTAACTGAACACAAAAAAAAAATCTGCTATAGATGATTCCTATTTTTTTTTTAATCCAGAATGGGTCAGCTTTTAGCGTAACTTCACATTTTCACTCTCAGGCGACAACTGAATGAACAAGCAGAAAATCTAATAATGTCATGATTTTGTTTCCATTTGAAGGGAACTCCACAGCGCATGCGCTTTTTGACTGGGGAGGAATCTTTATATATGGACATAAATATGTGAGAGGTTTTTGCCTGAACTTTCGCGCATTTTACAGGGCGGCTACTCCAGCTTGAGATATTTTTTTTTTTCTTTTTACTTAAACTTGAGGTAAAGAGACCTCTGGGAAAGACGAAAGTTCCTGAGTGACTTCTTCCTCATGTGCGTGCACACGCAGACACACACACACGATATATATATATATATATATATATATATATATATATATATATATATATATATATATATATATATGTATGATGTATGATATATAATAAAAGGAGCCCATAAAAACACAAAATATAGAGAGAAAAGTACTATATTTCAGAATTTCAGAGACTGCTGTCTCCCTCTTCAGGTAGATGAATGAGAAAAGTTTACAGAAAAGGTGGTATTTATACCAAGAGGTCCATCCACAGGTAAGAACCATTTAGGTCACCCCCGCTGATAATCTTCCTTTAATCTTCTTAAGCGTTGGTTGAATGAAAATCTTGTCGATCGTATCTGAATCCCATATATGTATATATATAAATATATATATATAATATATATATCTAAACAAATAAATAAATATATATATATATATATATATATATATGTGTGTGTGTGTGTGTGGGTGTATTGTATGTATGTATGTATGTATGTAGGTGATATGCATATATCTCTTAGGTATAGTAATATATTAATATAATAATATTCTATATATGTATGTTATATATAGTGTATATAATATATCTATATATATATTATATCATAAATATCTAACGAGGAAAAATCTCTAATGAGGTCAAATGACTCGTTTAAACAAATTAAAATGAAACATCTAACTGGTAACATAGCCTACCTTTTTCCTGTTGAATGCCATCTCTGGAGTTGGCAGAAAATCAGTTTCAAACTAGGCTAATGTAAACTCTTGTGGTAACAAAAATATACTTTTTATTTCCCAAAATTAGCTAACATGAAAATGGAATAAACTTGATTAAGCCTGACCCAAAAAGAAACTTTAAACTATCATACTCCTCTCAAAATCATATTTAAGTAAGTACCCCCTTTTCCCCTAAGTGTCCAAGCATTCATAGTTTATTAATAGTCAAAATTAGTCTCGTGAAAACCCATAAGGTGACTTCGAATCCATCTCAAATAAAGAGACCATAATTATGACACCATAAAACATTAAAGTTCGTCAATAAAGACTGTGTGCCGCGCCTCACTTCCCTTTCTCTAGAACTCAAGTAATTGTCACTTCAAATGTTAACATTTTCAGAGTTTCTCCTCTACGGTACCTTGTCCGACGGATCTGCAAAACCTCTTCTAGCGCCTCTTCTGTGGCGTGTTCCACACTCTATCAATCAAATTCAGTGAGTCCCCCTTTGCAACTTTTCCCCATAGACTATATGTAATTTTCTGTTCATTATGAACGCACACACTCACCAATTGGCACACAAGAGGCATGCACGCTACATACATGAAACTCGTGATCTACAAAATGCGTCACTGACCCCAGTTATGCTCCGGTAAGCTTTCCTGTTTGTTTTTTCATTTCAGCATCTTCAAGGAATCCAGCGTTTTGCATCTGTCTCTAACCGGCAAGAGCTAAGGTTATCAACCTGGCTATTTAATATTATAGACTGTTACTAGTGCCTTTAAGATATATATATATATATATATATATATATATATATATATATATATATACTATATATATATATATAAAACATACATATATACAACATATTTATAATACACACACACACACTCACACACATATAAACATATATATATATATATATGTATATATATATATATATATATATATATATATATATATATATACTCCTACATAATATATTCATAGATATATAATACATATATGTATGTTATTTATATATATATATATATATATATATATATATATATATATATGATCTAGAGAGTATAATAAATTACATTATAACAAACACCCAAATGTATTCGTATGCAGACATACATTGATAACCGAACAACTAACTATCTTTCTAGCGAAATTGCAAGAAACAATTGCGATAAGCTTGTCTTATCTAAATAAAATCATCGTCTCGTTAAGTAGCTAACGTACACACAACACTGAACAATACTCCCCAGAGACTAAGCAAGAAAGAGAGAGAGAGAGAGAGAGAGAGAGAGAGAGAAGAGAGGGGGAGAAGAGAGGAACGAGAGAGAGAGAGAGAGAGAGAGAGAGAGAGAGAGAGAGTTGATTCTTCGTGCACCGTACATACGGCCTAGTGATCAGCAAAGAGATGAGCAAAGAGACACGCGCTAATTCTCGGGAAGAAATGACGATCACGTAGGTATGCAGCCTACTATATACCTATTCTTTCCCTCTCGGCTTCCACAGTCATGGTTATGGAAAGATATTTAACGGCACAGAAGTATTGGAATACAGGATTCAGGCCAGAGGTCTCGCGCTGGGACCTATGAGGTCATTCAGCGTTGAAGGGGAAACTGAGTATGGAGGTTTGAAAGGTGTAATAGGAGGAAAACCTCAAAGCAGTTGCACTATTGAAACAACTGTTAGGAATGAAAGGGGTTGCAGCTGTAGGTGCAGAAGGGACGCTGCAAATAACCTTCATCAATGCCTACAATGCACCGCGTGAGGTGCACTGACGGCACTAACCCCCCTACGGGAACGGCATAGAAATAAACAGATATGTAGAATAACGCCTGATTGACATAATTTCTGGTATTTTATGATTTAACTCCTTCTCCTTCTTCTTCTTCTTCTTCTTCTTCTTCTTCTTCTGGAAATCCTGATAGGACAGAGAGAGTCAAGAGACTATAAGCCCAAGAAGGTTCCAATAGAAATCAGCTTGCAGAGAAAGACGAGTTAAAGTAAAATGTGATAAATAAACAAACATGAAGGAATGGAAAATAAAACGGATACACCTGAAATTCCGGAGACGGCATCAGCACACCAAAAAAAAAAAAAAAAAAAAAAAAAAAGAAAGATAAATGAATTCTCATCTCTTAATTAAAAACATTCGGAGATCAGAAGACTCGATAATAAACGACCATTTCTGCCCCCCCCCCCCCCCCTCTCTCTCTCTCTCTCTCTCTCTCCTCACAATTCTACTGTCATTCCAACAAACCACCCAGCCAACCCCCTCCCCCCCCTCCCCCGGCCCCCTTCGCTTCCTCACAGTAAGTCTTATTCCATCCCAAGGGCTCCTGAGCTTTCTGATGCTCCTGTGATGTAATAGGACTCTATAGGACTCTATACACCTGGACTATAAAACGTGATCTGATATAGCTGATATAGCTGGCTATATCTGGCTATATCTTACACCTCGACACTTGATTTTGATTCTTAGCAGAGTTTTTCCAACAGGTTTCGAGTATATAAAAATTTTTAAATAAGACAATTCTGACAAATAAAAATCAAAATTAAAAAAATATATTAACAATAAAAGCAACTATTATCTTGTAGCCTGGAATATCTTCACCGAGAAGTAATTATGTAAATTGTTTTATTGTAATCATGTTTTCATAACACGGATTAACCAGTACTTCTGTAAACTGTTTCATTATTATTATTATTATTATATCATTATGATATTCAGAAGATGAAACCTATCCATATGGAACAAGCCCACAGAGGCCACTGACATAAAATTCAAGCTTCCAAAGAATACGGTGTTCATTAAGAAAATTAAAGGATGTAAAGGAAAATACAGAAAGAACAGATCTCACTTATTATAAAAGAAAGAGTAAATCTACAAGTTAAAAAACAATAAATTAATAAACAGATAAACAAGTATGGAAATGCAAGAATAGAATACCTTATTCAATACACCACTCGCTCCAGATCTAATAGTATTACATCAAGGTTGAGGCGTGTGACCTAATTTCTCACCATAACCGGTATTTCTGGAAATTATTTTATTCATCTTGTTGTAGCTGATAATTGCTTTCTGATTCTTTGATTTAATGATCATTGGTTAGGACAGATCTGATATTTTTTTTTTATTTTTTTTTATGTTGTGTGTGTGTGTGTGTGTGTGTGTGTAACCCGCAGGAAATATATCTTCCCTTATTACGTGTTGCTATGGAACTACAAATTAAATTTGGATAATAAAAAATTATTATATTTTTTTTTTATGTCTAGCCCACAGGAACAATCTCCCCTTATTACATGTTGCTATGGAACTACAGCATCAACTTTAATAATAAACAATTTATTTTATTTTTTTTAATGTCTAACTCACAGGAAATATCTTCCCTTATTACATATTACTATGGACCTACAGCATCAATTTTAATACTTAACAGGAATTATGAACAATGCTTCGTAGAGTATCTACAGAGAGAGAGAGAGAGCTGCGTTAATTGTACATGTCACGAGACCGTCACCATTGCAGATCTGTCAGATATTTGAAGGCATTTATTTTGTTGAGTCAACCGATATAAAAGTGTTTATGGAATTCAAGAGGGAAGGGGGGGGGGGAGGGGAGGGGGGGAGGGGGTGGGGGGGGGAAGGGGAGAGGAGGTGAGAAGGTTCAAATAAATGACAGGTCACGATTCCCCCTAACTAAAAGTAAATAAAGGAATAAAACTGTAGCATTCCCTGTTATTTATTTGTTCAGATATACTGGGCAAAAAACATTAGAACAAATGACTATTTTAAAGTTCTCTTAATCATACTGAACATCGATATGATTTATTTTAATGGTATAAAAACTATGCTTTTGTTTTTTTTTAAATGTAATTAAAGAAAGAAAACATATTCCAGTTAGGGTGATGTCTCGTGAAATTGCACGACATTTATAATATATATATATATATATATATATATATATATATATATATATATATACACACATATATATATATATATATATATATATATATATATATATATATAATCAATACACACACGCATATATATATATATATATATATATATATATATATATATATCTATACATATATATATAATATATATATAACAAGCTCCATAGTGCAATCTTTTGTAGCAAATACCAAAAAGATTCTGTAGAAAAACTAACCACTTCCCGCCTCTTACTAATATTTCTGTACCCTTCATGGAGATAAACTCGACATCCATTCCACGTGTTCGGTCTGGAGAAAGGGAGCTGGGAAATAAGGCCCCTGGTTCCTTAGGCGTCACTAATTAATGATAATGACGAGGACTGCCGGAAGCACCTATTTTATTCCTGCTGTGTCATTACATTGGTGTTCCAGTAGACAGAACATCCGTACGGCCGTCTGCGATATGGAGGAAAGGTGCCTCCAGATTCCCAGGAATCCCTAGAAAAATTATTCTCCTAGAATCCCTAGAGGAATGATTCTCCTAGAATTCCTAGAGGAACGATTCCCCCAGACTCCCTAGACTCTCGTAGAATCCCTAGAGATATGATTCCCTTAGAATCCTTAGAGATATGATTCCCTTAGAATCCCTAGAGGAATGATTCTCCTAAATCTTCTAGAGTAATGATTCTCCTAGAATTCCTAGAGGAACGTTCCCCAGACTCCTAGACTCGTAGAATCCCTAGAGATATGATTCCCTTAGAATCCTTAGAGATATGATTCCCTTAGAATCCCTAGAGGAATGATTCTCCTAGAATCTCTAGAGTAATGATTCTCCTAGAATCACTAGAGATATGATTCTCCTAGAGTCCCTAGTGATATGAGTCCTCCAGTTCCCCAGAGGAATGATTCTCCTAGAATCTCTCGAAGAATGATTCTCCTAGAATCCCTAGAGGAACGATTCTCCTAGAATCCCTAGAGAAATGATTCCCCAAGATTCCACAGAGGAATGATTCTCCTAGAATCCCTAGAGATATGAGTCTCCTAGAATCCCTAGAGGAATGATTCTCCTAGAATCCCTAGAGGAATGAGTCTCCTAGAATCACCAGAGATATGATTCTCCTCGAATCCCTAGAGAAATGATTCTCCCAGATTCCCCAAAGGAATGATTCTCCTAGAATCCCTAGAGGAATGAGTCTCCTAGAATCACTAGAGATATGATTCTCCTCGAATCCCTAGAAGAATGATTCTCATCCAAAAATATGCAAAAACCTAAAAGAAGGAAAAGGATATAAGTTCGACAAAAAATGCAAATATATGCACCCTGTAGCCATGAATCATAATCAAATAAATAACCAAGTAATAAAATCCAAAATAAGAAAGAAACAAATAAAGAGAGAAATCAAGAATATCAGGTAAAAGAGAAAAGCAAACCACCAATGAGATATGCAGAGATGTCAGCAAAAAATTTCAATGCATCAGCTCCAAAATTCTACTCAAGGGATAATAACTGTATTTATTATGCAAGAGGATATTGCAGAAACGGAGAAAATTGCAGATTCAGTCACAAAATGAATAATTATGATGAAGGAAGATCAAATATTATGGAAAAGTTGGATTTTTTTAATGTCAGAATTTCTGGAAATGAAAAAAAGAACAACATACCAGAACAGGAAAGAGACATGGGAAAATCCTTATTACTACCAATATTAAATGAAGGAGAAAACACGCAAACCATCATAGTGATGAATGCGCAGGGTTTAGTTACGAGTAACTCAAAAAGAAAAATAGAGTACTTAGAAGAACTAACCCAAATTGAAAAGAAAATAGATATAATGAATATAAGTGAAACCTGGTATTCCCAAGAGACTGGGAATGATGATCAAATAAAAGGGTTCCAAACTTATAGATCAGATAGAAAAAATAGGAATCAAGGGGGAACCGCAATATATGGGAAAGACAAAAAACAAGGAAAAATATATGAGAAATATAGTAACTCAGAATGTGAACTAATAGCGGTAGAATTTGAATCTGAAAAATTAATGAACATAGTAATATATAGACCTCCTAATACTAAAGAGTTTGACTTAATAATTGAAAAATTGGATGATATATGTAGAAATCACAAGGACTGGACTATCTCCTATCTGGTGACTTCAACTTCCTTTCGTAGAATGGAAAGAAACGAATAGGAGATTGTGGATGTACTTATACATATAAAAAAGAGAGTAATAGTAGTGCAGAAGATAAGAGGCAATTCGAAAAGCTATTAGATATGCTACTAGAATACAACATTCAACAAATAAATCACCTGCCAACAAGAAAGGAAATACTTTAGACCTAGTATTTGTGAACGAGGTGAATTATGTTAAAGAAATAATAGTTTATAATGCGAGTATTTCAGACCATAATGTCATAGAATTAACAGTTCATTCCAAAGCAAGTGAAAACAGAGATAAGCAAGAAATGAAAAAGTGGGAAGGATATGGAAAATACAACTTTCTACAGTAAAAATATAAAATGGTCAGAATAAATGAAGAATTAAACAAAGATTGGAATAACATTTTCGTAAGCGATGACATAAGGGTAAATACGGAGATATTATAAAATATTAGAGAAAATAGTGGATAAATATATACCGAAGAAGAAAAGTAAACATCATTCATGCATACCAAGAGACAGAAGGATCTTGTTCCAGAAAATCAGAAAGTGGAAAAAAGGTCTTGCAAAAGAAAAAAATGCATGGAAAGTTATAGAACTAAAAAGTAAGATAGAAAATGCAGAACAAAAGATTATACAATCAAAAGAAAATGAAAAAACGGGAATTGGAAGAAAAAACCCTATTAAATATCAAGCAAAACCCAAAACCCCAAACTATTATACTCATATGCGAAGAAGATGAATAAAAGAAGAATAGAAATAGGCCCTCTGAGAATTGAAGGGAGATTAACGATGAAAAAAAGGAAATTTGCAACATACTGGCAGAACGATATAAGAGAGAATTCACCCCTAGAATAGATAATGGAAGATAATGATATAGAAGTAAGGGACGAAAATAGTGAATATCTAGCTGACATAGAAATCAATGAAGCTGATATTGTGCAGGCAATTAATGAAATTAAAAATGGAGCTGCTGCAGGCCTGATGGAATCCCTGCTATTTTGTTAAAGAAAGTAGTTCATTCTATCGCAAAGCCACTTGCAATATTATTAAGACAAAGTGTAGATACAGGCAAGATTTATGATGAGCACAAATTAGATATACACCCCCCTACTTTCAAAAGTGGATCAAGACTTGAGGCAAGTAATTATAGGCCTGTGAGTCTAACATCACATATTATGAAAGTGTATGAAAGGGTAATGAAGAAAAATATTATGAAACATTTAATAAAAAATAATTTGTTTAATATAGGACAACACGGTTTCGTACCCGGAAAAAGTACACAAACCCAACTGTTAGTCCACCGTGAGAACATATTCAAAAATATGAAAAGCGGAAATGAAACAGATGTGGTTTATCTAGAATTTGCAAAAGCTTTTGA
This sequence comes from Macrobrachium nipponense, assembly GCF_015104395.2. NCBI lineage: Eukaryota > Metazoa > Arthropoda > Malacostraca > Decapoda > Palaemonidae > Macrobrachium > Macrobrachium nipponense. The sequence continues at coordinate 83,476,419 of NC_087206.1, forward strand.
CAAAGTAGACCATAATATATTAGCAAAGAAAATTAGAAAACACAATATCGTAGATAAAATAGGAAGATGGTTAAAAGAATTTTTACACAACAGAAAACAGATAGTTATTGCAAACGATGAGAAATCGGATGAAACCAAGGTAATATCCGGTGTGCCACAAGGTACGGGTGGTTAGCTGCAATACTGTTTTGTTATTATGATTGAAGACATAGACAGTAATGCTAAGGATTCGGTAGTGAGTAGTTTCGCTGATGACACAAGAATAAGTAGAGAAATTACTTGTGATGAAGATAGGAACGCTCTACAAAGAGACCTTAACAAAGTATATGATTGGGCAGAGGAAAATAGGATGGTATTTAACTCTGATAAATTTGAATCAATAAATTATGGAGACAGAGAAGGAAAGCTATATGCATATAGGGGACCTAATAATGAGACAATCACAAATAAGGAAGCAGTTAAAGACCTTGGTGTGATGATGAATAGAACATGTTATGCAATGATCAAATAGCAACTCTCGTTGGGCAAAACATGTAAAAGCAAAAATGGGATGTTGTTACGGCACTTCAAAACAAGAAAAGCTGAACACATGATTATGCTTTATAAAACATATGTTCGTAGTCCACTTGAATATTGCAATATGATATGGTACCCACACTATCAAAAGGATATTGCACAAATAGAGAGTGTACAAAGGTCCTTTACAGCTAGAATAGAAGAAGTTAAGGACCTTGACTACTGGGAAAGACTACAATCATTAAAATTATATAGTCTAGAAAGGAGAAGAGAACGCTACATGATAATTCAGGCATGGAAACAGATAGAAGGAATAACAGAAAATATCATGGAACTAAAAATATCAGAAAGAGCAAGCAGAGGTAGATTAATAGTGCCCAAAACAATACCAGGAAAAATAAGGAAAGCACACAGGACATTAATCCACTACGCACCAGCATCGATAATGCAGCGTCTATTCAATGCGTTGCCAGCTCATCTGAGGAATATATCAGGAGTGAGCGTAGATGTGTTTAAGAATAAGCTCGACAAATATCTAAACTGCATCCCAGACCATCCAAGATTGGAAGATGCAAAATATACCGGAAGATGTACTAGCAACTCTCTGGTAGACATTAGAGGTGCCTCACACTGAGGGACCTGGGGCAACCCGAACGAACTGTAAGGTCTGTAAGGTAAGGTAAGGTAAGGAACGATTCTCCTAGAATCCATAGAGAAATGATTCCCCCCGATTCCCCAAGGGAAGGATTCTCCTAGAATCCCTAGAGATATGAGTCTCCTAGAATGACTAGGGATATGATTCTCCTAGATTCCCTAGAGGAATGATTCCCCTAGAATTCCCAGAGGACTAATTCCCCCAGATTCCCAAGAGGACTAATTCTCCTAGAATCCCCAGTGGTATAATTTCCCCCAGGTTCCCCAAATGACTAATTCCCCTGAAATCCTCAGAGGAAATATTCCCCAGATTCCCCAGAGGAATGATCCCCAAAATTCCCCTGAGGACTAATTCCTCTAGATCTCCAGAGGAATTATTTCCTTAGAATCCCCAGAGAAGTGGTTCCTCTAAATTCCCCAGAGCAGTGATTCCCATATAATCCCTAGAGGAATGATTCCCCTAAAATCCTTAGAAAAATAATTCCCCTAGATTCCCAAGAGGAATTATTTCCAACCGATTGACCAGAGGAATTATTCGACAAAATCCCCAGAGGAATGATTCCCCTAGAATACCTAGAAGAATGATTCCCATAGAATCCGTAAAGGAGTTATTCCCCTAGAATCCCCAGAGGAATCATTCCCATAAGTTCCCCAGAGGAATGACTCCACCAGATTCCCCAGAGGAATGATTCCCATAAATTCCCCAGAGGAATGATTCCCCCAGATTCCTCAGAGGAATGATTCCCCGGAATTCCCCAAAAGAATGATTCCCCCAGATTCCTTAGAGGAATGATTCTCCCAGATACCCCAGAGGAATCTACAAGGAATCTACTCTTAAAAACAGTGTTCATATTCCTGTAAGTATTAAACTAGATACTGTAATTCCAATCTCTCTCTCTCTCTCTCTCCTCTCTCTCTCTCTCTCTCTCGTAGGCCCTTATTTTTTAATCTACATATTGCTGGACCCTATTGATGACAATCTATTGACTACTGACACGTACGTACAATTAACGCTGTTCTCTTCTCTCTCTCTCTCTCTCTCTCTCTCTCTCTCTCTCTCTCTCTCATTTTTTACGTCCTTAATTATTTTTCGGACCCAAGTATCTCTCTCTCTCTCCCTCTCTCTCTTTTGACACAACAAAAAACACATTTACCACCAATAAATGAGAGAGAGAGAGAGAGAGAGAGAGAGAGAGAGAGAGAGAGAGAGTCGTCCTCCAAGTGAAATATCCATTCGTTATTTTAACGACCTAATTACCAGCAATTTCAAGCCACGGAAAGCATCGTAGAGCAAATAGATAGAACACTTATTATGTCCAATATATTATAAGAAGAAATGTTCTTATTTTCTTGAGCATCGTAGAGTAGCCACATAGAACCCCATGCCCAGAATATTGTAAAAAGAAGTTATTTTCGTATTTTCTTTGGCATCAGGCGACTGCCAATATCCACTCCGTCATCTTTAATAACGGCTTTTAAAAAGTCCGATGAATACTTCCGCCGGAGTTTTGCTCTCGTCGTCCCAAGAGAAGATACGTCGATTAAACGGAAGTTTCCCCTAGGAAAAAAAGGAAAAAATGAACTTTTTATGATCTGAAGCTTATGCCGGTTTTTATTGATCTTTTTGAGATTTATAAGCTCCTTAAGTCATCCCCGAAGATTGATTAAATATCCTACTAAAAAAAAAAAAGCTCAACTAACTTTTTTCTTTATCTGAAGATGATGCCAGTTTTCTTTGACTTTGAACTCTACAAGGTCTTTGTGTTATCCCAAGATATTGATCAAATACAAAACTGAAAATTCCTGCTATGAACAAATTTCTAAAAATCAAAATGGAAGATTCCCATTTTTAAAAAATCCAATTAAATTCTTTTTCAATCTGAAGTCGTTGCCAGTTTTTATCGATTTTGAACTTTATAAGCCCCTTAAGTTATCGGAAAAAAACTGATTTAATACAAAATTGAAAAAACTGCTATGAAATATTTGTTTGCTCAAACCAGAAGATTTCCCTTTAAAAAAAAGTAAGCTGAAAAAAGCCGCTATGAAATATTTTTTTACTCAAACCAGAAAATTTCCCTTAAAAAAATGAAAAAAAAGCCGCTATGAAATATTTGTTTGCTCAAACCAGAAAATTTCCCTTAATAAAAAAAGCTGCAATGAACTTTTTTTATATGTGAAGATTATGCTAGTTCTAATTGATTTTGATCTTTATAAGCTCCCTCGGATATTCCTAAAGACTGACTGAATGCAAAACAGGAAAAAAGCTGCAATGAGCTTTTTTTTTTTACTTTCAACGAAAGTTTTCCCTTTAAAATAAGCAAGCTGCAATGATCCCTTTTACCTTTAAAACAAATTCTGCTATTAACATTTTTTTTTAATCTTCACAGTTATTCATCCAGAATTGTGTGTAAATCAACCCTAAAGATGAATCACCATCATTGTGAAATATCACATAAATCTCCTTTGCTGGTGATAATGAAGTAATACATAAGAGATATTCATTGTAAGATAATGAAGACATACTAAGATGACGAAGACCTAAAAGAAGATATTCATACTAAGATAATGAAGACATACTAGAAAATATTCATAGTAACAGAATGAAGATATACTAAGATAATGAAGACCTAAAAGAAGATATTCATAGCCATACTAAGATAATGAAGACCAAAACGAGGATATTCATAGTAAGATAATGAAGACATAAAAGAAGATATTCATTCTAAGATAATGAAGACATAGAAGGAGATATCAATATTAAGACAATGAAGACATAAGGAGAAAGTCAAAGATAATGGTCTTCAAGGAGATATTAATATTAAGATAATGAAGACATACAAGGAGATAGTCAAAGAGATGCATACATCAAGATAATAAAAGCGTACAATGAGAAATCTGTACCCAGATAATGAAGTTATACAATAAGATACCCTCACTAACATAATGGAGACATCCATGGGGATACTCATGCTAAGATAATAAAATCAAGGTAGAAGACATTCAAACAAAGTTACTGGATGTACTAATTAACAAGTGACCAAAATAGAAAAATGTCTCTGTTTATACTTTAAGATATAATTTCTGTTCAGCAAGAGTTCGAACCTTCTCTTTCGTGTACCAAAGTGAGAGAGGGAAATATCTCCTTAATTGAGGAGCGAGACAATTACCTCCGTGAGGTAGATGAAGGGGGGGAAGATGAGGGAAAAGAGTGAGGAGGGGAGGAGGAGGAGGAGAAGGAGGAGAGGGGAAAAATAGGACGGAGTGGAGGACTCTTAAAGGAGATAGAGAGAAAGGCAGGAGGTCAAATCGCTCTCGACCCTTCTCTTCATTAGAATGTGAATGTGGGAATAAATAAATGAAAAGGGAGAGAGAGAGAGAGAGAGAAGCCTTTCCCCCAGATGATGGTCAGTAACGAATGAGAGATAAACAAATAAAAAACTGACAACTACCTTTCACGTAAGTGAATGGGGGAATAGATAAATGAGAGAGAGAGAGAGAGAGAGAGAGAGAGAGAGAGAGAGAGAGAGAGAAGCCTTTCCTCGCAGCTGATGGCCAGTAAGAAATGAGATGAAAAATCTACCAACAAAAACCTGCCAACAAAAAAAAAACTGCCATGCAACAACAAAAGACCTACCTAAACGACAAAAAAAAACTCTCTACCAACGTAAAAAAAAAAAAAAAACAAAAAAAAACCGGCCAACACAAAACTACAAAACAAAAAAAACTACCAACGTAAAAAAAAAAAACCGGCCAACACAAAAAACTACCAACACAAAAAATCTTGCCAACACAAAAAACTACCAACACAAAAAAAAACCTGCCAACACAAAAAACCTGCCAACACAAAAAAAACTACCAACACAAAAAAAAAACTACCAACACAAAAAAAAACCTACCAACACAAAAAAAACTTTCCAACACAAAAAATGCCAACACCACAAAACTACCAACACAAAAACCTGCCAACACAGAACTACCTACACAAAAAACTACCAACACAAAAAAAACCTGCTAACACAAAAACTACCAACACAAAAAAAACCTGCAAACACAGAAGAAACTGCCAACACCAAAAAACCACCAACACCAATAAACATCCAACACAAAAAACCTGCAAACACAGAAGAAACTGCCAACACCAAAAAACCACCAACACCAAGAAACTACCAAAAAAAAAAATCCAACAAAAAACTGTCATCTGTCTCACGAAAAATATTGGAAAACAAGCAGAAAAACGTAAAGAAAAAAGGGTGGGGGAACGAAATGACAAGAAACAGAGCGAAAACCAATAGTGGAAACTGAGAGTTTTGGGGGAAGCCTTCTATGGGGTAAAGGGAAGGAAAATTGGACGAAGTTAGAAAGTGAAAGTGAAAAAAAAAGTATGTATAAAAAAAGGAACCAATTAAACTGCGGTTGCAAAAGGGGAGAGCCATTGCAAAAGCTACGGCACCTGTCACATCTGCAGGGAGACATTCCTTCCTACCATCCCACGACCCTTTTCCAATCACAAAGGTAATCCGAAGTTTCCCACAGAGCTACAATATACGAAATACAAAATACAAAAATACATCATACAAAAATACAGAATCATTCGCCCACGCTATATATTCCACACCGTGGAGAAGGAAGGGTAAGATCCCTTACCTGTAACTTCGTCTACATTACTTTCTATTTTTTATCTGTGGC
>NC_087206.1:83487274-83539774 GCF_015104395.2 Macrobrachium nipponense
ATTGCTACTGAAAGCAAAAGATAATTCTGAGATTACTGCAGAAGGCAGAAGACAATTCTGAGATTACTGCAGAAAGCAAAACACAATTCTGAGATTACTACAGAAAGCAGAAGACCAACGCTATCTGAGATTACTACAGAAAGCAAAACACAATTCTGAGATACGACAGAAAAAGCAAAAGACAAATTCTGAGATTACTACAGAAAGCAAAAGACAATTCTGAGATTACAACAGAAAGCAAAAGACAATTCTGAGATTACAACAGAAAGCAAAAGACAATTCTGAGATTACAACAGAAAGCAAAAGACAATTCTGAGATTACTACAGAAAGCAAAAGACAATTCTGAGATTACTACAGAAAAAAAAGACAATGCTGAGATTACTACAGAAAGCAAAAGACAATTCTGAGATTACTGCAGAAAGCAAAAGACAATTCTGAGATTACTGCAGAAAGCAGAAGACTACTCTATTCTGAGATTACTACAGAAAGAAAAAGACAATTCTGAGATTACTACAGAAAGCAAAAATCAGTTCTCCGTTTACTACAGAAAGCAGAGGACAACTCTATTCTGACATTGATACAAAATGCATAAGACAATTCTGATATTCCTACAGAAGGCAGCAGACAACTCGGCAATTACTACAACAAGCAGAAGACAACTCTAGTCTAAGATTACTACAGAAAGTAAAACACAACTCTAGTCTAAGATTTCTAAAAAAAAGCAGAAGACAATTTAAGATTTCTAAAAAAAGCAGAAGACAATTATATCATGATATTACTACAGAAAAACAGAAGACGATTCTGAGATTACTACTAAAAGCAAAAATCAATTCCGAAAGCAGAAAATGATTATACTCTGAGATTATGACAGAAAGAGGAAGACAATTCTGAGATTACCACAGAAGGTACAAAACACTTCTGGGATTACTACAGAAAGTAAGAGACAGTCCTGAGATTGCTACAGAAAGCAGAAGACAGTTATAGTCTGAGATTGGTACGGGAAGCTGACCTTCGTAGATGAGAACTATGAGAAGGGTGACTGGAGGTGAGTGGAGATTTGTGAAAGGCAAGGCACATGAAAGATGGAGGCGATGATAATGATGATGAATGATGACGATGATGATGATCAAGGAATAAATCTCTTCTATCTCCAAGATTTTCCATCCTATCTTAAGTGATTTCTTGATGATAACAATACAGATCCAGCACAGCAGAGATAGAATGAGGAGCTGATAGGAAATCTAATATTAACTGACCTGTCCTATATACTATATATATATAATATATATATATATATATATATAATATATAATATATAGTATATATATATATTATATATGTTAATATATATATATATATAATATATATGTGTGTGTGTGTGTGTGCGTGTGTGTGTGTGTGTGTGTGTACATATATCTATAATGTATATATGAACATAATACGTCCAATATAAATATATATAATGTAATATATAAATAAACAAACATAATTTTATCTAACTATACATACATACTACTACTATACATTCATACATACACGCTCACACACACACGCACACACACACCGCCTTCCAGAGCCTGGAAGCCTGGACGGACTAATGCAGCTAAATATCTGGACTCGCTTTCCATGAACCTCCGCTGGAAACACTTCGGTGTTAAGTCAAACTTCAATCTCTCTCTCTCTCTCTCTCTCTTTCTCTCTCTATAACTCTGAAGAGCTTTTGGGTAAATTTCGGCCGAAAGACATTTGCATAATTCCTGCCGGCAGCTGTTGGAACACAGACGAAGAAGGAGAGAGAGATAGAGAGAGAGAGAGAGAGGGGGAGAGGAGAGAGAGAGGGTGATTTAGCACATACAACCCTTGTTTTATTTGTTCTCATTCTTGCTGGAACTCTTTGCATACAACTGCAGTTTATCTTGCAGGCAGCCTGTGCATTCCATTTATTGCACGTAGGAAAAAAAGCCAGGTGCAACGGGTACATTTTCATTTACAGTTAAGGCGACTTTATAATATTATGATAATGATATTATATATATATAATATACTATAAGGATATATATATATATATTACATATAGCACAAACAATACAATGATTATAATCACTTTAGCACGTGATTCGTTTATCACACATATCCCACAAGGTGAAAAATAATAGACAGGGTGTAGGTCCTGACCGGTTTCGGCTTTATTTCAAGCCATTGACAAAGGACTGATACATAGTATTAGAAGTCACAAGTCTCTGTAGTGGTCTATATACTTGTGGCTTCTAATACTGTGTATCAGTTCTTTGTCAATGGCTTGAAAATAAAGCCGAAACCGGTCAGGACCTACACCCTGTCTATTATTTTTCACCTGTGGATATGTGAGATATATATATATATATATATATATATATATATATATATATATATATATATATATATATATATATATATAAATATGCGCGTGTGTCTGTGTGTTGTGTAACTATGTATACTTTTCGTCTGTTTCGCCTTACTGTTATACCTCTCACTTCCCTTGGGCTATCTCCCCCATTTATCATAAATATAATCAACACGCACATCACCTTATTTACGGAGCCCTGTCACTAGATAGCCCCAGATAGCAGTTAGAACCAGATAGCATCGGCACTGTTGATCAACGATGCTATCATTCGCACGGTGACGGATCACGAGAACTGTTCGTTAAAATTGCCTATCTGCATATTCATTAGGTCCGCGCATGAGTTCTTACGTAACGATACAGGGTAAGCAAACACACTTCACGTATGTTCCCAAAGCATACAAATTATGAGAAAGGTAATTAATTCATTAGGGACGCGTGACAGATTCCCTGACTGAATGCCTTTAGCGTTGATGGCCGTCGTTTCATAATGTCCCACCAAGGACTATACTGTATAAATAAGACGAGAGATTGTCATATTTGTATACAATTCATTATCCAGTAGTGCATTATACAACTGTAGTGTGTATACAACGAAAGAGAAGTGTCTGTTCATGTACTCTCGCACATTTATCACTGGAGTCATTCTTCCTCACAGAAATACTGTTTTCTCTTTCTTTCATGAAATCTTCAGCTACAAACCCTGATAGACAGAGTTAACTATAAACCCAACAGGTTTCCAAAGGAGAGAGAGAGAGAGAGAGAGAGAGAGAGAGAGAGAGAGAGAGAGAGAGAGAGAGTGAAATTATAGGGAGAGGTAATAATCAATAAATAATAGAGATAGCTTTCATTAGGGGCAAAGAAACGGTAGGGGCAAACGTGTCCAAATAAATGTCCGTTTTCACATTCCGCGACTCCGGACATAATTCTTAAATTTCTGGACTTCAGGGACATCAAAATTCTTCAATTTCTGGACTACAAGGATCTCAAAATTCTTACATTTTTGGATATCATGGACCTAAAAATTCTTACACTTTCTGGACTACATGGTAAAGCTGCACTGAATGCATCCAGGTATATCAGGAATTCTCTCTCTCTCTCTCTCTCTCTCTCTCTCTCTCTCTCTCTCTCTCTCTCTCTCTCTCTCTCTCTCTCTCTCTCTCTCTCAGAAAGACAGATTTACGAGAAAATGGGAGCTATTCGGGGGAAAATAACCCCCCTTCGCCAAAATCAAACAAATTCAATTTTCTCTCTGGTATCGTTTAACATAGCAAGACATTCTGCAAAAAAAATTAAATAAATAAAAAAAATAACTAATTTGCGTGAAAATAATTTGAGGTTGATTCTAATAAATGCTTCTATGTACATTGCAAAAAATCTTGTGAAATTTAGCTAATGACGTCACTTTTAAGTATTACTTTTGACCGACGAATACTTTGTATGACATTTTTTTTATGAAACTATTACAATGCAAGAAAATTCAAGTTCAATTTTTTTTAACATATTTTGAGTTTCACTCTAATAAATGCCGTTGCGTAAATTGCCAAAAATCTTGTACAATTAATGTAATGACATCATTGAAGTATCAATTCTCAAAGACGATGTCTTTGTATGACGATTTTTTTTTTTTTTTTTTTTTTTTGCCAAAAATATCAAAATGAAAACAAAATCCCATTTCCGTGAAAATAATTTAATGTTCACTTTGATGGACGTCAATGTGTAAATTGCAAAAAATCTCGTAATTTACTTTTTTTTTATTCTTGCCAAAAATAGGACAAAGCTGTAATTGTTTTGAGAGTCCCTGTGCTATATTATTTGGCGTGTCAGGTAAAAGTCACATATGTATGTATGGTGGTTTGTGTGTTTGGTTTGTTGTTTGTTTGATTGTGTGGGGTGTGTGTGCGTGTGTGTGTGTGTGTGTGTGTGTGTGTGAAGAAAAGTCCCCATGTCAGATTGCTGTATATTTTAGAGGGGAAAATCACATACTGCATTTTCCTTTTGTACCTCTACAGGTTGGTTGCGTCCAGTGTCACGTGACTTCGTATTTAAGTGTCAAAATATTAAATACAAAGTACTTTTGCATTTTTAAAGGGGCAGAACCGTCCACTTCACATCCGTATATATGAAAAAATGGACTCCAGCCATCAGCAACTTCCTTTTTTTTTTTAATATTCTATATAATCCTCGGCATCCACAAAATTAGTGCCATCCAATGGACCTTTCGTATTAAAAAAAAAAAAAAAAAAAAAAAACATTCGTGTTCAGAATAAACCCTCTTACGTACCTATGTTTAAATAAAACAGTCTCCAAACCTGAGTCATAAAAAAAAAGACCCCATTCGTCTTCAGAAAAAAGCTTCTGCTACGTACCTTTGTTTAAATAAAACAGTCCCCGAACCTTTGGGAAAAGAGAGAGAGAGAGAGAGAGAGAGAGAGAGAGAGAGAGAGAGAGAGAGAGAGAGAGAGTCCCATCGTACGTGCCTTCTGGTTACAAAAAAAAATAATAAAAGACTATCCCATGTATCATTGCGTTTTATATATAAAAAAAGAGGGCCTATTAAACTTATCTTCGTGCCCCAAAGGAAAAAGCCTCCGGCTTAATTACTAATGTTTTTTTTTCAGTAAATAAATAAAAAAAACATTTGAACTATCCGATGTACCTTTGTGTTCTATAAGAGAAAAAGTCACATTTCACGGCCCAGTCACATTGTTTTTAAAAAAAAGCAAAGTACATAGATAAACAAACTAGGTCATGTACCTCTATGTTTTTAAGGGAAGACCACTTCACGTACTTCAAAAAAAAAAAAAATTTCCGTGCCAATCACCAATGTTTATTTTTAAAACAAATCACAGAAAACAAATGAAAAACTATCCCATGCACTTCACGTAACTTCGTGTTTGAAAAAAAAAATCCGCCCCAATCACTATTTTTTTTTTTTAAGCACAGTAAATAAATGAAAAAGTACCCCATGTACCTTTGTATTTTATAAGGGAAGTTCCACTTCACGTAACTTAGTGTTTTAAAACAAAATTCCGTCCCAATCACCAATGTTTTTATTTTAAACAAAGCACAGTAAATAAATGAAAACCTATCCCGTGTATACCTTAGTGTTTATAAGGGAAGTTCAACTTTACTTACCTTTCTATGCTAAAAAAATTCCGTTTAAATCTCCAATTTTTTTTTTTTTTAAGCGAAGCACCATTTATCCCAGAAAACAATTACAAAATTGGCATGTTTAAATACGGCTAATGCTTTGCCGAATTTGTAAACACCTGCCCCCAGTAGAAAGCGGAACGTAGTGAGCGTTAGCACAAACTACAAGTAGCGCCTCAGCGGCGTGGTTGGTATGGTATTAGCGTCCCACCTCGGTGGTGGCGGGTTCGATTCTCGGCCATCCCATTAAGGAGTGAGAGATGTGTATTTCTGGTGATAGAAGTTCACTCTCGACGTGGTTCGGAAGTCACGTAAAGCCGTTGGTCCCGTTGCTGAATAACCACTGGTTCCATGCAACGTAAAAACACCATACAAACAAACAAACTACAAGTGAAATCATACACACCGTCCAGTTTTCCAGAAGTGATGTTCCATGCAAATCCAGAACATCTTCATTCAGTGAGTCTGCAGTAACTAGCTTTCTCTGCAATCAGTGACTGATAAATCATTCGGGGTCAGTGACTCGGTAGGTCGTGACGTCAGTTTCCGATATAATTAATATACACACACACACACACACACACACACATATATATATATATATATATATATATATATATATATATATGTGTGTGTGTGTGTGTGTGTATGTATGTATGTACACACACACACACATATATATATATATATGGATATATATATATATATATATATATATATATATACGTACATCTATATAAGTATAAATGAATTGTTATCACATCGCAGTGATTCATATACAAACATTGAGCTACACATGTTGGACATCCAATTCGCTCTACCGGGAAAATAGTACATTTTCATGATATTTATATAGTTAACACATATATAAAAATATGTTATTTTCGAGGTAAGCGAATTGAATATATACATACATATATATATATATATCTATATATATATATACATTATATATATATATACACACATGACAAACACTAGGTACCCATCATTCATAATCAGATAGAATAACTAAGATATTTTCACTTAAAATAAACATGAATACTCGTAAGTAGAGGCGAACTGCAAAAGACGCTATTTTTAATTCTTCATAAAATAGCACTAGGGAAGCGATAAAATAGGCATGAACAGCTAGAGGCTAATTGTAAAAAAAACTCCATTTTTTAAAATAAAATAACACTAGGGAAGCGAGTAGTATTTAGAAATACCAACGATTAACAAATCATACAGTTACAGAAACAACGATAAGTATAGATGTCATCAATATAGCAGTAACCTTATCAAAATTATGGTGTCTAACCTGGGAAGAGAGAGAGAGAGAGAGAGAGAGAGAGAGAGAGAGAGAGAGAGAGAGAGAGAATTCAGGATGTATGTTTTTCATATCATTTTCCTGATGCCGTCGTCATTCCCAGCGGTTATATCGCATCAGGGAACTTGCTTGCTTGCCTGCTTGCTTTGCACTTTTCGAAACCCATTCCCCCTACCCAGTCTTCCTTCCCTTCCTCCCCCCCCTTCCTGTCTTGTCCCCCCCCCCCACCTCTTTTCTTCCCACTTTCCGAAATTCCATTCTGGGCAGAAGGGCCCAGAACTACCCTTCACTGAGAACCTTTATAGACATTGCACAATTCCTTTGGCTTTGCTTTTCTCTTGCATTGAATGTATATATATAGTATTACTATTATAATATTTATAATAATATATATATACTATATAGTTTTATACACTATAACTTACTATTATAATTTAATTATATATTATCATTAACTAAAATATTAATTATATTAGTATAACATAGCATCTCACTTAAATTAATTTATTATTATTATTTAAATTACTTATAATACTTTGTATAATTATAATTTATTATATATATATATAATAAATATTTATTATAATTTTTATTATTTATATATTAATAATTCATATAATATATTTACTAATTAATACGTCGATGTTTATCCCGTCCGTTATCCTATAATTATATTTTAGTTAATATTACATTAATATATTTATTATAATTAATATATATAATAATATTTTTATTTTTTATAATATATATTAATAATATATAAATATATTAATATTAAATATATTATTATGTACTTTTAATATTATAAAATATTTAATTTTTAAATTATTTTAATATATCTATACACTAGTTAATTATACTTAATTATTATATTATATAAATACCTTATATTTATTTTAATATATATTAAAATATTTTATATTAAATTAATAATAATAAATTTATAATATAGAAATTTTATTATAATATTTAAATTTATATCTATATATATATTATATTATATTATATTAACTATATTTAAATATATATTATATTTAATATTAATTTATTATTAAATTAATATTATTATTATTTAATAACAAACATATGTACTATATACTAAAAATACCTACAATAACTCTCTTACTGAAGTCAATGGCATTATTCGCTGACTATCTTTTCATTGACACTTTGAATCAGTCTATATTTCTTTGACTCTTATAAATATAAGAAAACAGCCTCTACAGATAGTGCCACCGGCTCCAATAGCAATTGCTTAAGAGAGAAGATATGCACAAATAGCAGATTTATATATATATATATATATATATATATATATATATATATATATAAAATACTAGAACAGACTTAACCTTGCAATCTACGAAGTTTGAGCATGAAATCAATAAAAAAAAAAAATAGGATATATACAATAGACAGTTATTCATATCTTAGTATAAAAAAAATTATGCAGGCAACCTCCTTTAAATTTTAATAATTTTATAATGTCTTGACGTAATATATATAATATATATATATATATATATATATATATATTTATATATATATATTATATATATATATACACATATGTGTGTGTATCTGTTAGTGTGTTATTGTCTGTTTGCGTGTGTGTGTGGTGTGCTTGTGTATGTGCCTTTAAGAGAGAGAGAGAGAAGAGAGAGAAGAGAGAGAGAGAGAGAGAGAGTATGTGCTTAGGCTTATCTCTTCCATAAACATAAAGCAAACTTTTATTTCTCCCATGATGGCGTAAGAAGCCCTCTCCTTCCCCCTTCCAGGGAACTAAGAGAGGGGCCGGAATCCCCCAACCCCTCCCCCTCTCTCCCCCCCCCCTCCTTCCCTTCCGTTTCCACCGTTTTCCGAGACCGCCATATTGTGGCTTGTCATCCCTTGAATAAACTATGGAGGAAAGATAATATTATGGAAATGACAGTGCTAACCAAAGCTCGTCCGTAAGAGCGAGAAACGTCTGCCTTACAAGGCTAAAGAAGACCTTGCGGTCGGGTGTCGTCTGCGCCTCTCTGCCAATTAGAGCAGCGTATTTCCCTTGGTGGGAGGGGGGGTGGATTGAGGTGGGGTGGGGGTCATTCATAAGTTGTCCGGCTATTTCTTCCACCATTAGACTGCCTTCAATTATTTCCGGAGGCGTCGGTAGCTTTGCTTTTCACAATGACTTTGATTCTACTATATATACATTAGTAGACAGGATGCGTCGTGGAAATTCATTGCTAAGTGTTAGACGGTCCCGTCTTTGTGCTACACATACTCCGAAGATATTGAGCACGGCAAGCAAAAGAGAGCGAAACCGTAATCCTTAATCTGGACTAAGACCCTCTCTCTCTCTCTCTCTCTCTCTCTCTCTCTCTCTCTCTCTCTGAATAGCAGGAACTTCATTTTATGCCCAACATTAGGCGCTCTTTTCAACCGTCAATGAAAGATAAATATACACATTTCAGGGCCTTAATGACACGATTCATATTATTTATAGGCATTCCACAGCACAGAGTCTCTCTCCTCTCTCTCTCTCTCTCTCTCTCTCATTATGCCAAAGCGCGTCCAGAAGCGAGCAAATATTCGTATAGCAAAGTTCTGGGCTCCCCCTCTCCCTCTTGTCCTTGAAGGCCGGGACACAGCTTCCAGTAGCGGGAATCTCAATTCTGGAAGCGACTGAGTAGAGAGAGAGAGACTCTTGACGTCAGCAGATGTTCAAACGATGGAAAAAGACTGGAGGCAAAAGCGTGCTTTTAAGTTGATGAACTTGAAGCCCAAGCATAGCTTGCAGTATAGAGTATAATGGAACTGTTCCGGAAGGGCCTCCGCAGTCATGCAAGCAAGCAAGCAAGCAAGCTAGAATAGGAACCAGTTATCTGCAAAACTTTGACGGAACAGGAAGGTTGTGTCATAAAACTCCAGTGGAGAAGGCGCAAAACACAATACAGAAACATCTTTGAGATTTATTGAGCTTCTTTGAATAGTACCAGTTAACTACCTGAATGATATTCATGCTCAGGAATGATTGACACGAGCCTCGGATTAATGACTGAGGAACTGAAGAAATTTGAGCTCGGATTAATGATTGAGGAACTGAAGAAATCTGAGCTCGGATTAATGATTGAGGAACTGAAGAAATCTGAGCTCGGATTAATGATTGAAGAACCGAAAAAATCTGAACTCGGATTAATGACTGAGGAACTGAAAAAAACCTAAAGTACACAGATGTCTCAACTGATCAGTGGGTATTTACTATATAGGCTAGGAACGCTGACAGTTATACATTTAAAGAATGATGTTACAACTCCCTTGATTGCAAAGAGCTTCGCAAGTGTTGTTGTAGTGAAAATGAACGCACTTTTGTCAAATTCATTTGCAAGAAGTCAAGGTATAAATTCTATTTTATGAGTTTCACATTATAATTATATTATTAGTATTATTATTAGGGAGGAGGCCTTCTCTTCTGGCAATAGCTTTGGAAACTTTAGCTTTTCCAGCATTTACTTTGAAAAGAATCATTTGATTTATATAGTCTTCTCTATTCGTCTTATAATCTTTCCATCAGTTGGCATATCACGTTTCCTAAGGATATATAAAGATTTCTGTCCTTAAGAACCTTGGTATACCAGTTACATGCTGATGAAAAGAAGATTGTAAGACGAATACAGAAGACTATACAAATTAAATACCGTGGAAGGTATTACTATTATTATTAACATTATGAATTTGATGGTGCATGCTACACTGTGCTGGAACCCGGCGCTGCCCGTCATGTCTTCCCTTCCTAACCCGCTCCACTCGAGGTGGACAAAAAGGTTTGTTTTTTTTTCCGCTTCGCGTAAATTTCACGATCTCACAGATGCCTATATTTTCTACATGATTCACAACTCACGCTAATATTTATTCGTTTTCATAATTTTTCTTAAATAATGAAGAATTTCGATTTTTCTGTCACCTTCTGATTCTTTTTCATTGTAGTACAATTTTGTCCTATTATAACAACAACCACAATTATATCTTTGCTTTATTATAACAATATAACTACAACCACAATTACATCTTTGCTTTACTATAACCAGAACCACAATTACAACTTTGCTTTATTATGACAACAACCACAATTACAACTTGAGTTACTGAAATTTCAAAAAAATTCTATAAGTACAGCAATAATAATAATAATAATAATAATAATAATAATAATAATAATAATAATAATTAATAATATTATATTATTATTATTATTATTATTATTATTATTATTATTATTATGTACAAAAGACGTTAAATCATTTGCAAAACAAAAGATTTAAAAATCAAATGGCAGCCACGCAATACAAACTTCATAATTGCTTATTGTTAAAAAAAATTTCCATAAAAATGTGTGCCCGAAACTTTGGAAGATTCTCTCTCTCTCTCTCTCTCTCTCTCTCGCCCCCTCCTCTCTCTCTCTCGTCCGTTAACTCTCTCATCTCTCTCTCTGTGTGTGTGTGTGTGTGTGTGTGTGTGTGTGTGTGTCGGTGAGAGAGAGAGAGAATATTCAACCTCTCCCACGTCTAAATCAAGTCTTGGATATCTCTCTCTCTCTCTCTCTCTCTCTCTCTCTCTCTCTCTCTCTCTCTCTCTCTCGGGCACGTTCATGTGGTACGCTAGGCGTTGCTTCTGCCTTCGGATATGCATACTTGAAGAACCATCATTATGCCTGATTACTGTCTCACATTGCATATTACTGGCGGATGATCTAATGGTCTGCTTGTAGGGTCATTGTTAAACCTGTTCTAGAACCTTAAGCCTTTATGAGTTGTGCAATTCGGACCTCAGAGGTTCAAGCTAAGGTGCTCAGTTGCATTATTAGCCTAAAAGATCTCTCCTTCTGCTTTCCTCATTTAATTATATTTTTATCTATTCGTTTATTCTTTTGTTGGTTTATCTCTTTATTTTCTAATTACTGATCTCTTCTTATTGTGTTTACTATTACCTGTTATAAATTTTAAATGAACGCTATATTCTTTGGAAGCTATATATGTATATGTATATATAAATCTATATATATATATATACATATATATATGTATATATATATATATATATATATATATATATGTGTGTGTGTGTGTGTGTGTGTGTGTGTGTGTGTATATTTCAATATAGTAGATAGTAGATAGATAGATAGATAGATAGATAGATAGATAGACGGATATAAGCATACATATATATGGGAGTGTGTGTAATTACAACCCTGTTTAAATAAAAAAAGGCATGATCCGATCTCCAGCTTACTCAGGCCGCATGCAAAAATCTACGGTCAAATAGAACGTTGTTTCACCAACGAAAATTAAAATATATTCGCGATATTTTATTAGAAATCATTTTTTCTGTACTGATTAAGTTACACATTATTCATTCTTAACATTTTCAATCTCATAAATAAATCATAAATTTCCTATCTTGAAATTCCTGTATCTGTAATTCAAGGCGAAACCTCTTTTTCAGACCTTTTTTTAGGCTTTCCTACCTCACCCCCAACCCCCCCCCCAACCCAAGCAACATAAACAACAACAACAAGAACAACCTAGTTGTCTGTAGGCTTACTCGGTGAGTTTACAACCCACATCCGTAATGACAGACGACATTTCCTTTTCCCAAACGCTGTTTAAAAGAATAGGGAGTTTCTTTTCCCTCGAGTTTGTGCACGACCTTTACTCTCTCTCTCTCTCTCTCTCTCTCTCTCTCTCTCTCTCTCTGAGAGTAAACTCGGGGTGGGGGTGGCGGTGGGTGGTGGTGGTGGTGGTTCCCTTGTAGCGACATTTCAACTTTACCTTGGAAAGTTCGGTGGAACCTGACAGACTATAAACTTGCCACTTGGGAAAAGCCTCTGGTTGGAGGAAAAAGATGGCGCAGGTACAAGCATGTTTTCTACAGGACTCTCGCGTTATAGTCTTTTTTTTTTTTTTTTTTTTTTGTGGAAGAAAACCATTTGCGATGGCTATCTATTTGACTGTCCGTCCGCATTTTCTCTTGTCCGCCCTCAGCCGAGGCCCATGAAACTCAGCCACGGCCCGGTGGTGACCTGTGTTGGTACCTACAGCGCTGCTAGAAGTACGATTATGGTTAACTTTAACCTTGAATATAATAAAATAAAAAAACTACAATTATCAAACATACCAAATTGCAGCCCTCTAGCTTCAGTAATTTTATTTACTATATTCAAGGTTAAAGTTAGCCATAAACGTACTTCTGGCAGCGCTGTAGGTACCAACACAGGTCACCATCGGGCCGTGGCTTAGGTTTCATGGGCCGCGGTTGAGAGTTTCATACAGCATTATAATTGTTACTTGTTTTTCTTTTCAGTACCTCTCAGATTTCATCCTAACCTTTTTTTTTCAGAGATCACAGTAGGACGAATGACATTCATGTACACGTTTATACTTCCAGCACTGTGAATCTAACTCTGCAGAATTCCAGATGAAAAGTAGGTAGCGAATCGCCAAAATACATAAATGTCAGAAACATTAATTAATATTAAAAAAAATTGAACTGCTACTGCTAATTGAGATTATAAAACCTTACTTAAAAAAATTATTGGTTTGGTTTGCATGGTGTTTTTGCGTTGCATGGAACCAGTGGTTATTCAGCTAAGGGACCAACGGCTTGACGTGACTTCCGACCCACGTCGAGAGTGCACTTCTATCACCAGAGATACACATCTCTAACATCTCAATGGAATGCCCGAGCCCAACGAGGTGGCACGCCAACACCATACCGACCACGCCACAACTTGTGAGATGACTGAGGCCCATTCTACCCTTAGTAAAAAATAAGGTAAACCGTAAGGAAAAACTGTATGAAGAGGATGCCAACATTTATAAAGATTATTATTATTGACTTCTTGGTAGCAATCGCTGTATTTTTATATTTTTTTATTTATTTATTTATTTTTTGCTCATCAAAATGGAGATAAACAAGTTTATATTCAATCTTTTTCTTAGGCTGACGGCCTTATATTCATCTAAATCGTTCCAATGCTTTAATTACAGACGTTCTTTAGCCTGAATGGCTGGAAAGGTAGACCTAATTATTGATGATGATGATGACCTTGGAAAATACGGAGACGAAGAAACTGTCAAAACTGCGAGCAATATCAATACTGCATTTTTTCAATTGAAAATATAGCGTTACCATAACGTGGCACAATCACCCAATTCGTCCCTAGTTTGACGAACTGGCGTAAGCCAATCTTTCCTCATTCTGAGAAAATAGACTCCGAAGGTTTTTCTACATCATTCAAAGCCTCTATTATTTCATCTTTCGAGGCAAATCTGACACCGCAGACAGCTTAAATTCTATAAGGTTAGAGTATCAAAAACTGAACTCTGACTGAAAAACTCGAAACATAAACATGCCAAGTAAAAAATGCGACGAAGTTTCTTCCTCGCAATCGAGTTTTCTGTACAGCGTATAATGTATAAAACCATCAACTATGACCGGCAGCTCTCCAGTTGCTCACCAGATGCGGTGGTGTGAGGGTGCGTCCCACGGCTCCGGAAAGCGCTGCCAGATGCACGATCCATGGCTAACTTTAACCTTAAATAAAATCAAAACTACTGAGGCTAGAGGAATGCAATTTGGTATGTTTGATGATTGGAGGGTGGTTGATCAAAATACCAATTTACAGCCCTCTAGCCTAAGTAGACTTTTAGATCTGAGGGCGGACAGACATATAAAACTGGCACAATAGTTTCCTATTACAAAAAACTAAAAATGGGATATGGAAGTTTGTCAAAACAGGGACCCCGTAGGATATTAGTGCCGTCAGCGCACCTCACGGCACTGTACGCATTACTTAAGGTTCTTGGAAGCGTCCCTTCGGCCCCTAGCTGCAATACTTTTCATTCCATTCACCTACATTCACATTCTCTTTCTGCCATCTTACTTTACACCCTCTCCTGACAATTGTTTCATAGTGCAACTGAGAGGGTTTCCTCCTATTACACCTTTTAAAACTTTTAACCCTTAATTCCCGTTTCAGCGCTGAGTGTCCTCATAGGTCCACGCGCTTGGCCTTTGGCCTAAATATATATATACTCTATATTCTGTTCAGTCAAAACAGGGACGAATTATAATGCAGAGAAGTTACAGTAAACCCAGAATTGACTAAAAACTACGCAGTTAGATGTGTACTTGCAACGCCATGACCTACACAAATGAATTTCTCTCTCTCTCTCTCTCTCTCTCTCTCCTCTCTTTCAGCTTCAAGAATAATGATTGGACAACCTTCTTTTTCAGTCGTTCCCCTGAAATGAAAGTCCCTGGACAATATCGAGTGACCCTCGGGGGGTAAGGCTTCATTTCGGCATCAAACTCTAAGGCTTCAGGCTCCGGGCTTCTAACGACAGGACTGAGTTTCCAGTTTCCAGTCGGTGGGACGATGCCTTTAGGCTTTGGGGACCTCCATGTTTTCCTGTTGTCCGTTCCGGATATGTTCGTATGTCCAGTTTATGATCCTCTCTCTCTCTCTCTCTCTCTCTCTCTCTCTCTCTCTCTCTCTGTCTTATATATATAATAATATAGATATATATAAATATATATAATATATTATATATATATATTATATATGTATATACACACATCCACTTTCTCTCTCTCGCTGTGTATATATATATATATATATATATATATATATATATATATATATATATATCCCCTCTCTCTCTTCTCTCTCTTCTCTCTCTCTCTCTCTCTCTCTCTCTCTCTCTCTCTTTCACGCCTAATATCCTTATAGATGAGTGCCTCGACAAGGTCAGGGAGATTAGATAATCTAACCTCACTGAGGGAGGGGCGAGGTAATCCCAACCCCTGGGAGGTTAAGAGCCAACTTACAGGTAAGCAAGCCCCAGGCGACTATGCTCTTTACAAACATAAGTTGCAAATAAAATTTAAAATATCACAGTCAAATGTTACACCACTCTACCTGTCGTTTTTTGGGATGATGGTTGTTACAGCAGCTTAATTCGATTTCTCTCTTACCTGTCGGAGAGAAAGAAAAGGAAAGGGTTATGGTAATGCCTTTATAGATGAGTATAAATAATTTATAGATTACTATAAATAATTAACGTGAAAAATTAATGAGGAGGTACAAATGAAAAGCATGTTTTCACTCCTTCATATTATTTCTCTCTCTCTCTCTCTCTCTCTCCTCTCTCTCTCTCTCTCTCTCTCTCTCCCTACATAACACTTATCACCACATACACATATACATACTCGCAGATACACATATACACGCGCAAACACACGGACGCGCCTGCACGCGCTATTCTAAGCAACATTAGCTGTAGTCGCAATATTAACGCTAACGATCATGTTTGGTAGCTGTTCTGGCTTACTCTGAACAACTGCCTAATTGTTAACAAACACTCCCTTAGATTTCCACATCTGCTGAAAAAAAAAATTATCTTTGAAAAGGTATAGCAAACGATTTTTTTTCTCTTTCTCTATCTCGGTTTCAGACTCTATTTAAGCAGGTGTTCTATCTTTACCTCAAAAAAGTTTATATACAGGTGAGTCAGTCGTTTGGAGAGATGCGGGAATAAAAAAACACCTTTAATACATACTTATATACATACGTACATACATACATACATTAGCTATGCAGTCTGAAATGTAAGCAAAATGATAACGGTTAACAAATACGGTTGTATGACACGATAAGCTGAATGAAAAATGAATGACGTCGAACAGACTGCGAAGCGATGATTACGAAGTTGACTGCCAATTTTTCCCCCCTAATACAAGGCTACGGAACTCTCCTACTGCCTTTGTTCTTCCTGTCACATTCTTCATTCTGCCGTGACAGCTTTTACACGTCTGTACACCATACTTCCGTAACCGGTATTAACAGATAACTGATTTCCTCAATAATAATAATAATAATAATAATAATAATAATAATAATAATAATAATAATAATAATAATAATAATAATAAACAAGTGCCAAAATGAGTGACTGGCAGGGTATACAGGCGACAAATGTGGATATGGGGAAGTATACAGGTGACAAAAAAATGTGGATTTGGTGTAGTATACAGGTGGCGAAAATTGGGTTGTACCAGGTATACAGGGGGGACAAATTTGGATATGGTGAAGTATACAGATGGCAAAATGTACAACTTACAGGTAGCTATATAAGTGATTAAAAAGTCTTACAAAACATTGTGAAAAAGTGCAAACTGTAACATAAAGAGTACAAATTTTTTTTTTTTTTGGTACGTATACGTGAGAATAAAAATGCATATGTACCTTGTAGCATAGTATGTGGTCATATATACAATCATACATGTATGGTGTGTATGCGCATGCATGCATTCATATTAATGTAAATACCTCGTGTTTGCAGCAAAGGATTTAACAGATTTGGAAAATTATTTAAAATCAGTTGCCTAACAAGAAGAGTAAATTACGTTACTTGTCGCTTACTCGGGGAGTAAGCCTACAAACTACTTTGTTCTTGTTGTTCTTCTTTTTTTACTTGCTGTTGTTGTTCTTGTTGTTGGGGGGCAGGAATGGTCTATGAAAAATCCTAAAAAGGTCTGACAAGGATATTTCGAGTTGAATTAACGATACAGGAATTTTAGGATAAGATATTTATTTGTTCATTAGAATTATTCGAATGAAAATACAAAAATAAATAAGATGCATGCTAAACAGTACAGACAAATTATTTCTGATATATAATGTAGCGTACTTATTTTAAGTTTCGTTGGTGAAACAACGCGCTATTTGACCGTAGATTTCAGCAAGCACCGTGAGTAAGCATTATTTACAATCCCGTAATTTCTATCCTACCCCACACTATTTGACTAAGTGTATGCATTTCACATATATATATATATATATATATATATATATATATATATATATATATATGAAAGTAAAGGCCCATAAAACACTATTTTAACGTTGCAACCACATATTTCGAACACTTTCTTCTGTGCTCTTGATCACTGGTAAAACATGGACATAGGATGTCTTACAAGAGTATACATAAAACAGAGTAATTCACAAATCTCCAGTAATACCGATATTTCTATCTCCATTCTGTCTCTATAAATATATCTCTATTTCTGTCTGGATAAACACATCTCCATTCATGTACATCACAAACCTTCGTAGTAAAATAGTAAAACTATCATAAAGATATGTCATTCAAGAGAATCGGCGGCTTATCAGCTTCTCATATCACTTTTTTCTTTATTTTTCTTTCAATTCATCAACGTGAATAATCTATCCATAGCATCTCTATTCTTTCTACTCTCAATTTCTCTATGGCCTTGTCTGAGCACGAGTTCACCGTATTGCAAAATATTGCAAAGAGCATTCAGTGCAAATTACGTATCGTAGCAATCATAAATTGATTATTTCTCTTACATGATATTCACACCTTTACAGCCGTCTTTCTTCACGTAATATTCTCTCTCTCTCTCTCTCTCTCTCTCAATATACCTTGGGTATCAGTCCTTGCTATCCACACCTTGTCAGTAATCTTCCTTCACATGGTACTCTCTCTCTCTCTCTCTCTTTGGGTATCAGTCCTACATGATAGACACATATGAAACCACATAAACCTTCTCTCTCCTCTCTCTCTATCTCTGGGTCAATATCTTTGGGTATCCAGCCTTGCTAATCCACACATTGTCAGGTTAATCTTCCTTCAAGTACTCCTTCCTTCTCTTTCTCTCCTCTTTGAGGTATCAGTCCTACATGATAGCCAAGCCTTCTCTTCTTCTCTCTCTCTCTCTCCTCTCTCTCTCTCTCTCTATATATAATATATATATATATATATATATATATATATATATCCTACAAAATATCTACGGCTTTGCAGTCATCTCTGTGTGTGTGTGTATATATATATATATATATATATATATATATATATATATATATATATATACTACATATATCCTACAAAATATCTACGGCTTGGCAGTCATCTCTCTCTCTCTCTTTCTCTCTGTAAGCATCTGCTTCACGACCATTTCATCCACCCACTCAGCCCTCCCTTGAAATTCCTCTGACCAATTTAAACCGGCCACATTTCATTCACGAATGTTTAACAAGCCATTCACCCAACTGCTGCTATTATTAGTAGTACTATCATCGCCACCCTCGACGAACTTGAACCAGTCTTTATCACCCTCTACTAAGTATATCTGTAAATCTCGAGATTCATTTCGCTCCGTTTTATCTTCGTCCCCGCAGGTGTGGATGTTGGTAAATAAATGGTGAAATGTATGTAGGGTGAAGACTGGTTTCTGACGAATTTCAAATAGTTTCAACCGTTCAAGGAGGGCGCATAGATATTATTTCCGTAGGGTGTTAATCAGCTCAGTGGTCTGGTAAAACTAAGATATACTTAACTTAACGTAGGGGGTTAGTGCCGTCAGTACACCTCACGTGGTGCACTGTAGGCATTTCTTAAGGGTCTTCGCAGCGTGCCTTCGGCCCCTACCTGCAAGCCATTTCATTCATTTTACTGTACCTCCGTTCATATTATCTTTCCTACCATCCAACTTTCCACCCTCTCTACAATTATTTCATAGTGTCATTGCCAGGTTTTATTTCTGTCACACCTTTCAAACCTTTTTACTGTCAGTTTTCCCTTCAGCGCTGAATGACCTCATAGGCCCAAGCGCTTGGCCTTTGGCCAAAACTCATCTTTGCGGTTCTCCTTTAAGCCACAAATGGGCAAAGATTCCATATTCATTCACCGACCGCAGTTAGCTTCTGTTGTAAATCTCCTAACATTGTCTTATTTAACATTACATTTCATTTATCACTAAGAAAACAAAATATAAAGTTCCTTCGTCAAATCCAAAGAGTTCCTCCCCTCAGTTACCTACTTATCACTTCCCTCTACCTAAGGCCCTTGTTGGACGAGTCGGTTACCAGCTCGACTACCGATCTCAGGGTCCAGGTTCGAATCAGAGGAATTTATTTCTGGTGATAGAAACTCATATCTCGTTGTGGTTCGGATCCCACAATAAGCTGTAGGTCCCGTTGCTCAGTATCCATTTGGTTCCTGGCCACGTAAATAAAAATATCTAATCCTTCGGGCCAGCCCTAGGAGAGCTGTTCATCAGCTCAGTCAGTGGTTTGACTGCCACTAACTGCTCCATCACTCAAATCTCCTTCCTGTCAGTTTAAGCAGTGAGATCTAATCATTATTACCTATATATCTGCATTGCGAAAACAACTTCATTTAGATAAACACACGCACGAACATACACACAAATATATGTGTATGAGCATATGAGGGTGTAGCTGATTTGAATTGAATATAGAATTTAGGTCAAAGGCCAAACGCTGGAACCTATGAGGTCATTTAGAGCTGAAAGGGAAATTGACAGTAAAAGGTTTGAAAGGTGTAACAGGAGGAAAACTCGCAGTCAGGAGAGAGTGGAAAGTAAGATGGAAGAAAGAGAATATGAACGGAGGTACAGTAAAAAGAACGAAAGGGGGTTGCAGCTAGGGGCCAAAGGGATGCAGCTACCACTCTACGAGGGTGTAGCTGATTTGTTCAAGAAGGGAAAGATCGATGTTTAGACATTCGTAAGACAAAGGTGAGCATGGGCGGCAGGGTGGATTGGAATGCCAAGATCAAGGAATGGGAATGGGACTGTAACAATAAACGGGTCTATATGCATAAAGTGTCTATATGCATAAAGAATGATGAAGTAAAAGTGTTTTTTTTAGGGTGGGGACTGAATCTGTATGTCCGGACGGTTTTGAAAGAAAAAATATAGAGGGTGGTTGCGCTAGGTGATTTGATTTTTTTTCTCTATTTTTTCTCTATGATGTTTTTAAGTTACAAGGAACCAGTGGTTATTCAGCAACGGGACCAACGGCTTTACGTGACTTCCGAACCACGTCGAAAGTGAACTTCTATCACCAGAAATACACATCTCTCACACCTCAATGGAATGCCCGAGAATCGAACTTGCGGCCACCGAGGTGGTACGCCAACGCCATATCGACCACGAAACTGAGGCGCTGCTGGGTGATTTGAGTGTAAATGTAGGTGTAAAAGAAAAGGTTGGCATTGTTGGCTAGCTCAGAGTTCCCATCGTTGATGAGAATGGAGAGTCGTGTTGCAGTATTTGGAAAGGATCTTCACTGTTACATGTTTTACAAAGAAGAATATTCATAAGTATACTTGAAAAGGAGAAAACGTAGTTAAAGAAAGAAGTTGGCATTAAAAAAAGCCTAAAAAAAAAAAACCTTTATATATATATATATATATTATATATATATATATATATATATATATATATATATATATATATAGGTCGGTGTGTGTAATGTAATCAATTAAAACTGTGATAAAAATATATGGTATCCTGAAAAACAGGGATAAACAAAACAATAGTTGCAAAATAAGGAAAAACAAGAATATATATATATATATATATATATATATATATATATATATATATATATATATAGTGTGTGTGTGTGTGAATAGCATCGTGGCATCTCCTGCTGTATCTTGAAACGCTAAGAAATCCCCATAATCCCTAGGGTAATTATCATGCGTGTATCCCCTTTCTCCTTAATACAGCGAGGTATATATACATACGCTCTTGCGCTCTGTAGCTCTGTTCTCATTCGGTGAATCCCATTAGCGCATTAATTGACTCGAATGAAAAGCACTTATACTTTCGTTCCCCCTCCACATCCCAATTGCCTGTTGCAGCAACCCTTGGCTCTTGCAACCCTATGATGCCTGTTGCGACACTTTGCCTATTGCAACCCTTAAACTCTAGTAACCCATTTGTCTACTGTGGCAACCCTTGGCTCTTGCAACCCTTTGTCTGTCGCAACTCTTGATCTCTGGGCAACCCTTTGCCTGATGCAACCTTTTGTCTGTTGCAACCATTTGGCTCTGGCAACCCTCTGTCTTTTTGCAACCCTTGGTTCTTGTAACCCTTTGTTTTTTGCAACCCTTTGGCTGTTATAACCCCCGGGGAGTGTTACAACTCGTTGCTTGTTGCAACCCTTTGTTTTTTGCAACCCTTTGTTTTTTGCAACCCTTTGTCTTTTTGCAACCCTTTGTCTTTTTGCAACCCTTTGGTTCTAGCAACCCTTTGTCTGTTGCAACCCTTGGCTCTTGCAACCCTTTGCCTGCTGCAGCAACCCTTGGCTTTTCCCAGCCCTCGTCTTCATAATGTATGATTTATGTAATCGTGCTGATGCTGCATTTGTAGATATTCCTGCGCTGTCTGTATACTCTGTATGTGGAATATCATCTCTCTCTCTCTCTCTCTCTCTGTGTGTGTGAGTGTGTGTGTGTGTTCAGTAAAAAAAATGAAAGGCAATTTTGGTGTTAAGAATACTCTCTCTCTCTCTCTCTCTCTCTCTCTCTCTCTCTCTGGTGTGTGTGTGTGTGTGTGTGTGTATGTGTGTTCAGTAAAAAAAAAATGAATGACAATTTTGGTGTTAAGAATACACTCTCTCTCTCTCTCTCTCTCTCTCTCTCCTTCTCTCTCAAACCAGCGAAATAAGTGAATAAAAAGGTACTCAAATTTTATCTTGTTGACGGAATAAAATCTAACATGATCCCCCCCATCCAGGACCCCCGCCCCCTCTTGCTCCCATAAGACGAACAAGTGCCAGCTTTCATTCATGTGTTTGTTCAATTTGTTTGTCTTATGTTTTTCTTTTCTTTTTCATTTCCGAATTCTTAGTTTTTCTTGATTTAAATATTTATTTCTTTTTTGTCTTTTTTGTTTCATATTTATCTATTTTATTTATTTATTTATTTTGTGTATTTGAATTATTTTTTTTATTGCGAATTCAACAGATTCTAATTTCGTTAGCATAGATTTCTTTCTACGGCTCAGATTCTCAAGGATAATATCTCTCTCTCTCTCTCTCTCTCTCTCTTTGAATGAACAAATGAATGACAATTTTCGTGTTACGAATACTGATGTAATCTCTCTCTCTCTCTCTCTCTCATGACAGGAGATACCATCGCAGAGGAGAGGATGTAGAACAAAGAGGATAAAGGAATAAGGGAAGGGATATGAAGAGAGGAGAGAGTCGTGTAATGAACATGGAGAGGTGAAGGGGAAAGGGGGGTGGGGGGGAGGAGGTGGGGGACGGGGGGGGTAGGTAGGAAGGAGAAAAGGAAGCGGGGGGGGGGGGGGTTGCTGATGAGAAGTTTATAAGAGCGAAAGATGGATGCTTGAGGACTTAAGAGAGAAAGAGAGCGGGGGAGGGGGGGAGTGAGATAGGGAAGGGGTTAGGAGATAGGTAGGGGAGTGGGAGGGGGTGAAAAGAGGAGGGAGAAGGATTATTCAAAAACGTATCATCATCATCATCATTATCATCATTATCATCTTCGTCGCCATCGTTTGTTACGCAACGGAACTACTCGAAATCCCCCTCCTGAGCGGGAGGTCGTCCTGAAGGAGAGGGGGGGGCGGTGGTTGGCATTGTCTGGACCCTGAGTGGAGGGGGGTGGGGGCCGGCTGGTTGCTAAGGCTGGTGGGGAGGGAGGGGAGGATTAGGGAACTCTTTTTTGCCTTTTTCATTGTCTCCCCATATCTTCGTTTCAAGGAACCCTATCAATTACATTCGAACTTTTATTATTATTATTATTATTATTGTTGTTTTTATTATTTATGAAAGGGTAAAAGAGATACTGTTGGATTAAACTCGGTAAAATATCCGAAATCAATACACGGAAAATTTTGATGACGTAGGTCAAGTGGCATGGCGGCCATATTGGATTCTATTGAACACTAAAAAAGATTTTTTTTTCTAGAGCAGCTGCACTTTAAGTATAGTTTTATATGATACGTATATATATATATATATATATATTATATATATATATATATACATATATTTACATCTATATATATATATATATATAATATATATATATATATATATTTATATATATATATGTATTATATATATACATATATATGTATATAAAATATATATATATATACATATATATATATATATATATATATATATATATATATATATATATATATATATATATATACTATATATGTGTGTGTGTGTATATATATATATGTGTGTGTGTGTGTGTGTGTGTATGTATATATTTATATATATATATATATATAATATATATATATATATATATATATATATATATATATATTATATATATGTATATAAATATATATATATATATATATATATATATATACACACACACACATATATATATATATATATATATATATATATATATATATATATATATATATATATATATATTACAGACATATATGTAGGGAGTTTCCCATTTTGCTATCTCTATTGATAGCCAATTGGATAAGTCTGATGTTTCATCTGTATCAAGCCCAAAAGGCATAGGTAGTTGCTAATTTGTGTGTGTGTTGTGTGTGTGCGTGTGTGTGTGTGTGAGTAAGCATGTGAAACTGTGAAATAACATCAGCCTCATTTGACATAGTGGATTCGCCTGAAAGATAATAATAATAATAATAATAATAATAATAATAATAATAATAATAATAATAATAATAATAATAATAATAATAATAAAAGATAAATAAAATAAATAAATTTAAATATAAAAAATAAATTTCAAATTGAAAAAGTAACACTTATCGTATCTTCCATGCACCCTCTACATAAGTAGACAAATGAATGTGAATAACGAGACGTCATAGCGACTATAAATCAAGCAAAACCGACCAAGTTCATTTGGTGAAGACTCAGAATTCGTCAAATTCATTTTAACTTCGAGATTATTAGCCCCATTTTAACTTTTTTTTTTTTTTCCTTTCTTTTCTAACCACTGATTTCTTCTTTCGGTATTTATTTCCGTCAACTTCTGATGTTTCTTGAAAAACCATAATATTCTTTTGAAGCTTGAATTTCAAGTCAGTGGCCCCTTTGGTGGGCTTGTTCCATGTGAGTAGGGTTCACCTTCTGAATATAATAATAATAATAATAATAATAATAATAATAATAATAATAATAATAATAATAATAATAATAATAATAATAATAATAGTAATAATAATAATGACAAAATATTTCTGTATTTCTTATTACCTTGTGAACATCATATTCTTTAGAAAATTGAATTTTAAGTCAATTTCCTTGTGGTAGGCTTGTTCCATATGAATACGGTCATCATCTTTAATAATAATAATAATAATAATAATAATAATAATAATAATAATAATAATAATAATAATAATAATAATAATAATAATAATCTACAGAAAAAAAACACATTTGCTTACATCACATTCTCAGGTCATGTGGTGTATACCAGTATACACGGATCAAGTATCTTCAAGAAAACCAAGATACAGTAATGCCAATCTGTATTCCACACATACAGAATGACGTTATTCGTCATGTGACACTGTAGCAACAATGGAAGATGTATTATGGAAATTGTTTCATGGAAAATGTATATGATGATCTAATAACAAACTAGATCGTATCAAGGAAATGACTGTTATATTCATTGCATGCCAATATGTATACAAGTGAGGATGTTGGGACATTACTGAAATTATTCATTCCTTAAAGCCAGAAATAACTGGTTTGAGGCGAAGATGATGATGATAATGATGAGTAATCATCAACATAAACAGTCTTGTTTTTATGCTGTCTTGATAAGCAACGAATTCCTGTAACAATCCGTCTCACCTCTCAGGTCGATGAAACCAGTAATATCCAGTGCACCAAAAAACGTCCTATTATTATTATTATTATTATTATTATTATTATTATTATTATTATTATTATTATTATTACAAGATCAATTTTGCCCGGCCCTGGTGTAATGGTCACGTGGCACCTTTTCTGTTCTTCGTATTTTTAATCGGTAAAAATATGGCAATTCAACTCTATAAGAAATTTTTAATCGGTAAAAATACGACAATTCAATAAGGAATAAGTGGTTATCCTTGGATGAGTTTCGTATGCTATTACAAAATCAAAATGTTATAAAATAGCCATCTGTCAAACAACACTAAATGATTGAATCAACACCTGTTAATTTACCTATGTTGACAAGGACACCTTCAAATGCCGAGAGGTCAATCGCTTTGACCTTTTTAAAAAGTATGATAAGTTTATGAAGGCTCATCAGAGGTAGCATATTAATAGGCCTTAAATAACGTATGCAATTCATTTAGAAATTAGAAATACTATTGTGCTTGTGAGAGAGAGAGAGAGAGAGAGAGAGAGAGAGAGAGAGAGAGAGAGAGAGAGAGACTTATAGATTTTAGGCATACATGCCAAGCACTGGGGCAACTAAGGTCATTCAGCGCTGAAACGGAAATTGACAGTGAAAAGGTTTGCAAGGTGTAACAGGAGGAAAACCTCAAAGCAGTTGCACTATGAATCAACTGTTAGGAGAGGGTAGAAAGTAAGATGAAAGAGAATATGAAAGGAGGTACAGTAAAAGGAATGAAAGCAGTTGCAGCTAGGGGCCAGAGAGAGAGAGAGAGAGAGAGAGAGAGAGAGAGAGAGAGAGAGAGAGAGAGAGAGAGGAAGCATCCCTAATAATACCCCTGACCTGACAATAAATCCTTATTTTATTCAATTATATAATCTGTCAGTTGCTTTCATTTTTCATGTCATGCCGCGGCTTTTAAAATAGTTGATTAATTTCTTTTGTTTATTTATTTATCTATTTTCCCCCAGTTATTTTACCTACGGTCTCTTTCAAATGTTGGTCTATATGTTTGTTTTGCCTTTCTTTCGTGAACCTTCATCACAATATTACGGTATCTGTCTGTCTGTTTGTCTGGTCTGTCTGTCTGTCTGTCTGTCTGTCTGTCTCCTATGAGCACTTCACTTCCATTTAAAAATCGAACTAAATAATCTTTCTGATCTGTACATTTCTCCTCATCTCTCAAATGCTACACAATATTTGCCTCTCTCTCTCTCTCTCTCTCTCTCTCTCCTCTTGCACTTCTCATTCTCCAAAATTACTTTATTCTCAATTCTCTTCCTTTGTTCATTTCACTTCTCTTCCTTTGTTCATTTCTCCTTTCTGAAATGTCACTCATTGCCATTCTTCCTTTATGCATTCCATATCCTCCTCCTCCTCCTCCTCCTCCTCCTCCTCTTCTTCTTCTTTCTGACTTTCCCACTTCAGAAATGTGACTACACATTTAAAATTTACGAACGTCTCCCTAAATCATTACTTAGTCCTCCTCCTCCTCCTCCTCTTCTTCTTCTTTTTCTTCTTCTTCTTTCTGATTTTGCTACTTCAGAAATGTGACTGTACACATCTAAAATTTATGAACGTCTCCCCAAATCATTACTCTGTCCTCCTCCTCCTCCTCCTCCTCCTCCTCCTCCTCCTCTTCCTCCTCTTCTTCTTCTTCTTTCTTTTTTCTTCTTCTTTTTCTTTCTGTTCTTTGATTTGCTACTTCCAGAATGTGACTGTACACATCTCAAATTTTAATGACGTCTCCCCAAACCCTCATACTCTGTCCTCCTCCTCCTCCTCCTCTCCTCCTCCTCTTCTTCCCTCCTCCTCCCCTCCTCCTCCTCTTCTTCTTCTTCCTCCTCCTCCTCTCTCTCTTCCCTCCTCCTCCGCCTCTTCTTCTTTCCTCCTCCTCCTCCCTCCTCCTCCTCCTCCTCCTCCTCCTCCTTCTTCTTCTTTTTCATCTTCTTTTTTCTAATTTTGTTACTTCAGAAATGTGACTGTACACATCTAAAATTTATGAACGTTCTCCCAAATCATTACTCTATCCTCCTCCTCCTCCTCCTCCTCCTTTCCTGCAAGCATTACCGAATGATTGATGGCCTGAATCAAAGAGGAGGTCACGCCCGCAGTGATTTCATGCAAGGCTGCAGCATCTATGAGGCGACATATCAACGTCTGAGAGCTCATTAATTCTATTGGCAAGCCATCCCCCAATCACAAACCCCCTCCCCCCCACTCACCCCTCCCTCCCACCCTCTCTCTCTCTCTCTCTCTCCTAATACTAAAGAGTTTGACTTAATAATTGAAAATTGGATGATATATGTAGAAATCACAAGGACTGGACTATTCTCCTATCTGGTGACTTCAACTTTCCTTTCGTAGAATGGAAAGAACGAATAGGAGATTGTGGTTGTACTTATACATATAAAAAAGAGAGTAATAGTAGTGCAGAAGATAAGAGGCAATTTGAAAAGCTATTAGATATGCTACTAGAATACAACATTCAACAAAATAAATCACCTGCCAACAAGAAAGGAAAATACTTTAGACCTAGTATTTGTGAACGAGAGACTTATGTTAAAGAAATAATAGTTTATAATGCGAGTATTTCAGACCATAATGTCATAGAATTAACAGTTCATTCCAAAGCAAGTGAAAATAGAGATAAGCAAGAAATGAAAAAGTGGGAAGGATATGGAAAATACAACTTCTACAGTAAAAATATAAAATGGTCAGAAATTAATGAAGAATTAAACAAAGATTGGGATAACATTTTCGTAAGTGATGGCATAAGGGTAAATACGGAGATATTATATAAAATATTGGAGAAAATAGTGGAAAAAATATATACCGAAGAAGAAAAGTAAACATCATTCATGCATACCAAGAGACAGAAGGATCTTGTTCCAGAAAATCAGAAAGTGGAAAAAAGGTCTTGCAAAAGAAAAAAATGCATGGAAAGTTATAGAACTAAAAGTAAGATAGAAAATGCAGAACAAAAGATTATACAATCAAAAGAAAATGAAAAACGGGACTTGGAAGAAAAAACCCTATTAAATATCAAGCAAAACCCCAAACTATTATACTCATATGCGAAGAAGATGAATAAAAGAAGAATAGAAATAGGCCCTCTGAGAATTGAAGGGAGATTAACGAATGAAAAAAAGGAAATTTGCAACATACTGGCAGAACGATTAATAGAGAGAATTCACCCCTAGAATAGATAATGAAGATAATGATATAGAAGTAAGGGAAGAAAATAGTGAATATTTAGCTGACATAGAAATTAATGAAGCTGATATTTGTGCAGGCAATTAATGAAATTAAAAATGGAGCTGCTGCAGGGCCGGATGGAGTCCCTGCTATTTTGTTAAAGAAAGTAGTTCATTCTATCGCAAAGGCCACTTGCAATATTATTAAGACAAAGTGTAGATACAGGCAAGATTTATGATGAGCACAAATTAGCATATATCACCCCTACTTTCAAAAGTGGATCACAAGACTATAGGCAAGTAATTATAGGCCTGTGAGTCTAACATCACATATTATGAAAGTGTATGAAAGGGTAATGAAGAAAAATATTATGAAACATTTAATAAAAAATAATTTGTTTAATATAGGACAACACGGTTTCGTACCCGGAAAAAGTACACAAACCCAACTGTTAGTCCACCGTGAGAACATATTCAAAAATATGAAAAGCGGAAATGAAACAGATGTGGTTTATCTAGACTTTGCAAAAAGCTTTTGACAAAGTAGACCATAATATATTAGCAAAGAAAATTAGAAAACACAATATCGTAGATAAAGTAGGAAGATGGTTAAAAGAATTTTTACACAACAGAAAACAGATAGTTATTGCAAACGATGAGAAATCGGATGAAACCAAGGTAATATCCGGTGTGCCACAAGGTACGGTGCTAGCTGCAATATTGTTTGTTATTATGATTGAAGACATAGACAGTAATGTTAAGGATTCGGTAGTGAGTAGTTTCGCTGATGACACAAGAATAAGTAGAGAAATTACTTGTGATGAAGATAGGAACGCTCTACAAAGAGACCTTAACAAAGTATATGATTGGGCAGAGGTAAATAGATGGTATTTAACTCTGATAAATTTGAATCAATAAATTATGGAGACAGAGAAGGAAAGCTATATGCATATAGGGGACCTAATAATGAGACAATCACAAATAAGGAAGCAGTTAAAGACCTTGGTGTGATGATGAATAGGAACATGTTATGCAATGATCAAATAGCAATTCTGTTTGGCAAAATGTAAAGCAAAAATGGGAATGTTGTTACGGCACTTCAAAACAAGAAAAGCTGAACACATGATTATGCTTTATAAAACATATGTTCGTAGTCCACTTGAATATTGCAATATGATATGGTACCCACACTATCAAAAGGATATTGCACAAATAGAGAGTGTACAAAGGTCCTTTACAGCTAGAATAGAAGAAGTTAAGGACCTAGACTACTGGGAAAGACTACAATCCTTAAAATTATATAGTCTAGAAAGGAGAAGAGAACGCTACATGATAATTCAGGCATGGAAACAGATAGAAGGAATAACAGAAAATATCATGGAACTAAAAATATCAGAAAGAGCAAGCAGAGGTAGATTAATAGTGCCCAAAACTATACCAGGAAAAATAAGGAAAGCACACAGGACATTAATCCACTACGCACCAGCATCGATAATGCAGCGTCTATTCAATGCGTTGCCAGCTCATCTGAGGAATATATCAGGAGTGAGCGTAGATGTGTTTAAGAATAAGCTCGACAAATATCTAAACTGCATCCCAGACCATCCAAGATTGGAAGATGCAAAATATACCGGAAGATGTACTAGCAACTCTCTGGTAGACATTAGAGGCGCCTCACACTGAGGGACCTGGGGCAACCCGAACGAACTGTAAGGTCTGTAAGGTCTGTAAGGTCTCTCTCTCTCTCTCTTGATGCAGTATGCGGGGGTATAATATGACCTTAATGAACTCCTCGGATTTCCTGCATCAAAAAAAAAATTGAAGATTAATGTTTCCCCGAGTTAGAAAGCAAAAAATTCGTTGAATTTATGTGCTTTCTAATCTTTACTTATACACATTCTTCTCTTTTTTTATTTATTGCTTTTTTTCTCTTTGCTGGTGGCGTATAATTATTATTGTATTAGTGTATCATTAACAATGTATTATTGCATTAATATAATAATAATAATAACATAGTATTTGTCGGTTGTCAACGAATAATAATAATAATAATAATAATAATAATAATAATAATAATAATAATAATAATAATAATAACACCATATTATTATTATTATTATTGTTACCCGGTATCTTTCGACAACAACAACAGCATCAACAAGAACACCAACAACTAATACACATTACTAATATAATCATCAGTAAACATCTGTCACTTCCCAGTCGCAGCATCTCACAGCCCTCATAAACCTGCCCCTAATCTCTCTCTCTCTCCCTGGCTCCTCTCCCAAGCATCTCCTCATCTCTCTCCTTCTCTTCTCTCTCTCGTTCATTAGCGAATTAAATAGCAATGAAAGATGTGACGCATTCTTACCTTCTAATAGGGTCTTGGGCAGCTCCCTGCCTAATTAGCCTGACACTTGAGTTCTATACGTGGGGAGTTTTTTATTTTGAAGGGGTTACTATGGGAAGTGTTTACTTTATTGGTTTGTGTGGTGTTTTTACGTTGCATGGAACCAGTGGTTATTCAGCAACGGGACCAACGGCTTTACGTGACTTCCGAACCACGTCGAGAGTGAACTTCTATCACCAGAAATTCACATCTCTCACTCCTCAATGGAATGGCCGAGAATCGAACCCGCGACCACCGAGGTGAGAAGCAAACACCAAACCAACCACGCCACTGAGGCGCTTTTTTACTTTATTGGGGTTACG
Organism: Macrobrachium nipponense; assembly: GCF_015104395.2. Lineage (NCBI taxonomy): Eukaryota > Metazoa > Arthropoda > Malacostraca > Decapoda > Palaemonidae > Macrobrachium > Macrobrachium nipponense. The sequence goes on from NC_087206.1 coordinate 83,518,788, forward strand.
ATGGTGGGTTTTTGTATCGCAGGGGTTAACTATGGTGAGTTTTTGCGGTTATTATGGTGGTTTTAACTCCGTATGGGCTACGACGGTGGGTTTCCACTTCATGTGGGTTACAGTGGTGGGTATTTACTTCGTGCGAGTTACGATTGTGGGTTTTTTTTTCCTGTGGGTGTGATGGTATGGTTTTACTGCGTGAGTTACCATGGTGAGTTTTTAGGGCTATGATAGTGGGTTTTTACTTCACATAGTTTTCACTTCGTATGGGTTATATCGGTAGGTTTTTTATTCGCAGGGGTTACTATGGTGCTTCGTATGAGTTATGATGTTGGGTTTTTACTTTGTATGGATTACGATGGTGAGTTTTTACTCTGCAAGGGGGATGTAAAAGGGTTTTTAATTTGTAGGGGTTACAAAGGTGAATTTTGGTTTGTAAGAGTTACGTAGAAGGGTTTTTACTTTGTAAGGGTTACAAAGGTGACTTTTACTTTGTAGGGATTGCAATGGTGAGTTTTTACTTTGTAAGGATTATGATGTGTTTTTGTTTAAGTGTTACGGTGGTTAGTTATTACACTGTATGTGTTGCAATGGTGAAATTTTACTTTTTGTTGGTTCTAATTGTTAATTTTTATTTTGTAGGGGTCAATCATGGTGAGTTTTTATTTTATAGGTTTTTACTTTGCAGGGCTTATGGTGTAGATGTTCCAAAAGACGAGTTGTTCCTTTGTAGCGGTTGAGGAGGAAGTTTTACTGAGTAGGGGTTATAGTGGTGAGTTTTTGTTTAGTAGGGGTTACAATGCTGGATTTTTACTTTGTAAAGGTTACAATAGTGGGTTTTTATGATGGTAAGTTTTTATTCTGTAAGCATTACGATGGTGAGTTTTAACTTTGTGTGGGTTATAATGGTGGCTTTTTGCTTCGTACGGGTTTCTACTTTGTGAGGGTTAGGTATGATGGTGAGTTTTTAGGGATATGATAATAGAGTTTTTACTTTGTATGGATTATGAGGGAGGGTGAGGGTTTACTTTGTAGGGTTATGAAGGCGACTTCTTACTTTAAATCGGTTATAATGGAGAGTTTTTACTTGGTACGGGTTAATTATGGCGAGTTTTTATTTTGTAGGGGTTATGAAGGAGAGATTTTACTATAAATGGGTTATACTGGAGAGTTTTTACTTTGTATGGGTTATGAAGGATATTTTTACTGTAAATGGGTTATAATGGAGAGGTTTTATTTTGTAGGATTATGAAGGAGAGCTTTTACTGTAAATGGGTTATACTTTGTAGGGGTCATGAAGGAGTTTTTAGTGTAAATGGGTTATAATAGAGAGTTTTTACTTTGTAGGATTATGAAGGAGAAGCTTCCAGTGGAGTTTATTTTACTTAGAAGGGTTATAATGGAGAGTTTTTACTTTGTAGGGATTATGAAGGAGAGTTTTTACTGTTATTTTTATATTTTGTAGGGGTTATGAAGGAGTTTTACTATAAATAGGTTTTACTTTGAAAGGGTTGTGAAGGAGATTTTACTGTAAATGGGTTATAATGGAGAGTTTTTACTTTGTAGGAGTTATGAAGGAGAGTTTTTACTGTAAATGGGTTATAATGGAGAGTTTTTACTGTTTTTATGGCTGTAAATTTGGGGTTATAATGGAGAGTTTTTACGTGATGAGGTATTTGGGAAAGGGAGTTTACTGAAAGATAATGGAGAAAGGGTTTTTTTACTGGTGTAAAATGGGTTATAATGGAGAGTTTTTTACTGTATGGTGAGATTGGAGAAAGGGGTTATGAGGTTTTTATAAAAAAAGAGTTTTTACTGTAGGAGTTATGAGGAGAGTTACTGTAAAGGGTAAATGGAGAGTTTTTACTGTAAATGGGTTATAATGGAGAGTTTTTTACTGTAAATGGGTTATAATGGAGAGTTTTTACTGTAAATGGGTTACAATGGAGAGTTTTTACTGTAAATGGGTTATAAAGGAGAGTTTTTACTTTGTAGGAGTTATGAAGGAGAGTTTTTACTGTAAATGGGTTATAAGGAGGTTTTTACTGTAAATGGGAAATGGAAGTTTTTACTGTTTTTAAAGGGTTACAATGGAGAGTTTTTACTGTAAATGGGTTATAAAGGAGAGTTTTTACTTTGTAGGAGTTATGAAGGAGAGTTTTTACTGTAAATGGGTTATAATGGAGAGTTTTTACTGTAAATGGGTTATAATGGAGAGTTTTTACTGTAAATGGGTTATAATGGAGAGTTTTTACTGTAAATGGGTTATAATGGAGAGTTTACTGTAAATGGGTTACAATGGAGAGTTTTTACTGTAAATGGGTTATAATGGAGAGTTTTTACTTTAAATGGGTTACAATGGAGAGTTTTTACTGTAAATGCTTATACTGGAGAGTCTGTCCTTTGTAGGGGCTACGAGGGTGAGTTTTTACTTCGAACAGGATACGACAGGTGTCGGAAATTTCAAGTAAACTTGCAGGACATATTTTTCAGGAATATATAAATACCTTTGTATAATGTATTCCACTTCTTACAAATCACCGTATACATCATATACATTTATCTAAATTATACTATTAATATCATATTCACATTACTGAAATCTCGTTCCTCAGGTGCACAGACTAATGTACAGTTTAGTAAATGACATGTCTGATATATTAAATATATATCATTATTTGCATTTTTTTTTTTTTCATTTTTTGGTGGGGGGTTTGTCTATCACAGTCATCCTATTCGACTGGGTGGTTTTTATAGTGTGGGGTTCCGGGTTGCATCCTGCCTCACTATTATTATTATCATTATTATCATTATTATTATTATGGGGTTCCGGGTTGCATCCTGCCTCACTATTATTATTATTATTATTACGAAAGCTCGCTTCAAGAAAGAGAGAGAGAGAGAGAGAGAGAGAGAGAGAGAGAGAGAGAGAGAGAGAGAGAGAGAGAACCGTTAATGACTTTGATGACTTTGATATCATAGTCTATCTGTATAAGTTGAAATATAAGCACCGATCCTGACCCTGTATTTCATAATGACCTCCATGGGCGCTCTACTAGCATGTTTAAGTAGCACCGAAATAGCCGCTATTCGAATAATAGATAAGAATCTCTACAAACGTAACGCTGCTGCAGTGGCCATTACTTTTAATAAAGTGTGCTTGAGAGAGGGTCTGCTTCCTAAGTATTATTATTATTATCATTATTATTATTATTATTATTATTAGCAGGCTTTACATCAATCTTTATCCTCTCTTTTTTTGTTTTAGTATATGTGCACCGATGAGCTCTACCACTATTTAAGCCAGATTACCTCTTCAGTTAAAGCCAAATTACTTCTTCAGTGATTTAATAAGGCTGTAAATACCGTTAGTTCCTGATTGGACAAGTGGGTTGCGTATTCTCCTATCAGTTTGGTAGCCCTAGTTCGCTCCCCGCTCTGCTTGTGCGGAACTAGAGGAATCTATTTCTGGTGATTAGAAATTCATTTTTCGATATAATGTGGTTTGGATACCACAATAAGCCGTAGGTCCCATTGCTAAGTAAACAATTCGTTCCTAGCCACGTAATAATATCTAGTCCTTCGGGCCAGCCCTAGGAGAGCTGTTAATCAGCTCTGTGGTCTGGTTATACTATGATATACTTAACTTACTTATTTACATTATTTCTTTCAAAAACCACAGTAAATGGCCAAAAGTCAAATATGAAATATATACAATGCATTATTATTGTACAGTATTGACAGTGCATTCCGAAACGCATTACGTATAAGATATTAAATTCACTGATATTGATTACTGACTGAGCATTCCAGAATGCATTACTTAACCTTAAAGTGTAAGACATAAGATGCATTGATGTTGGCTGGCATTGATTGTGCATTCCTAAATGCATTTCGTATAAGATATAAATTTCATTAGTATTGGCTATTACTGACTGCGCATTCCAGAATGCATTACTTAACCTTAAAGTATAAGACATAAGATGCATTGATGGTGGCTGGCATTGACTGCGCATTCATAAATGCATTACGTATACTATAAGATATAAAATTAATTAATATTGGCTAATACCGACTGCATTCCAGAATGCGTTACTTAACCTTAAAGTATAAGACATTAAATGCATTAATGTTGGTTGGTACTGACTGTGCATTCCGAAACGCACTGCTCTAAATTACAAGATATGAAATCCATTAATATTAATTGGAATTGACTGTGCATTCAAGAATGCATTCCTGCAATTTATATAATTTGGAATACTTTCGTACCGAGAAGAAAAATGGAAAATAGAAGACGATAACTTAGCCACACAATCTCTCTCTCTTCTCTCTCTCTCTCTCTCTCTCTCTCCTCTCTCTCCAACACATGCTTGAACCTGGTAAATACTCTCGAGGTGGAGTTATATTTGCTCAGCTCTCCATTGGAAAATTACCTGAAAACAAGTTAATTAAAGGAAGAATCTGGGAAAACAGGCAGCCAAAGAAAAGATAAGAAGAGGTTGAGGAGAAAAAAGCGGACATCAAAAGAGACACTGATAAGAAACTGGAAAGGGACAAACATGTCGAAATGTCACTTTTTCAAAGGTATTCATTTTCAAATCTCGACGAGCGAGATAGGAGCCAGAAATTGAGACATTTTATTTCGAAAGTGTCTGGATTTATTCGCTTTGCAAATACCGGAAGCATTAGGTCCCTCCATTATACGTGAAATATGGAAAATAAATCGTAAATCTATAACAAAAAACACATCCCGCCATTTTGAATAGGCCGCGATTCTTTTTCTTTGCCTTTTTCAAAATAAAATTTCATTCTTGATTTCCTCACCTCTCTCTCTCTCTCTCTCTCTCTCTCTCTCTCTCTCTCTCTACGGCAAGGACGCGTGCCTCGTTACGATTGTTTTATTGGATTCCTATAACCTCCTGTCCTTCCAGAGGCGTGTTTGTCGATGCTTATAGTTCCTCGTTGGACGAATTGGTTACGTGCCAGCCTAGCGATTTGGTAGTCCGAGTTCACCTCCCCGCTCTGCCAACATGAAATCAGAGAACTTTATTCCTGGTGATTAGGAATTCATTTCTCGATATAACGTGGTTCGGATCCCACAATATGCTGTAGGTCCCGTTGTTAGGTAACCAATTGGTTCCTAGCCACGTAAAAACAACTGATGCTTCGGGCTAGCCCTAGGGGAGCTGTTAGTCAGCTCAGTGGTCTGGTTAAACTAGATTGGCTTATTTTTTTCTGTCGATGCTTCTTATTAAGTTATAGCCGCCAAAGCTTAGCTCTCTTACCAGCTATACTCGGATATCGGAGTTTCCAGGGGCTGAGTCACTCAGGTCTGCAGTAATTAAGGGGATACGTTATAATTCTTCTAATACACCGCAGGAAATCGCCTGGTAATCCTTTAGATGAAATTATCTTTTTATCGTATGAAATCACCTTGTAATCCACCGAACAAAATAAGTCTCTAATTCGCCAAAGGAGATTGTTTGATCATTCACCTCTCTAATTCACTTTACAGTCCTCAAAATAAAGCCAGCTTTTAATTCACCAACCACTAACACCTTCTATAATCAAACTTATTAAACTCATGCTAGGAACAGTTGTGCTGGTTCAGTTCAGGAGTCAAGCGCTGATTTCGTCTGTAAATAAAATGAAATATCTGTAATAGAACAAAAATGAAAGTAATAATCGTACCGATGCCCCGGCTCAGTTTTTTTAGAATGATTGGCGTCGACATAAATTTATCATATCAACCAATTATCATATAATAAAAAAAAAAATAGCTTTTTGCGCTAACATCTGTGAAGAGTTAGCATTATCGAACGACTTTGAAACGGGATAATTATCTTATTCTATGAAACAAAATAGATTCGTACACGTGCACCCATTTTATATTCCAGCTTTCGTGTTCTTTACGATCTGCCAAAGGATTGACTCACACTTGTAGATAATCGATAATCGTTAAATATATACCGGTTTTAACTACACGGGCCGAGGCGAATGTAGTAGTAGTACTTAGGTAATTGAGGAGTCTAAATATATATCTATCGATTTGCCATTCACCGTTACAACTTTTATACACTTTCTGAAGAGGTGAGATCACTTCTTGCTGCATTTCCTATCAACTTCTCTTACTGCCTAATGGGCACCATATTCTTTGGAAGCTTGAATTTCATGGCAATGACGCCTGTGGGTTTGTTTCTTATGAATAGGGTTAATTTTCTGAATAATAATAATAATAATAATAATAATAATAATAATAATAATAATAATAATAATAATTCACTCATTGATGTCGCAATACCATGGGACACCAGAGTTGAAGAGAAAGAAAGAGAAAAATGGATAAGTATCAAGACCTGAAAATAGAAATAAGAAGGATATGGGATATGCCATTGGAAATTGTACCCATAATTATAGGAACACTAGGCACGATTCCAAGATCCCTGATAAGGAATCTGGAAAAACGAGAGGCTGAAGTAGCTCCAGGACTCATGCAAAAGAGTGTGCTCCTAGAAACGGCGCCCCAATAGCAAGAAAAATTATGGACTCCTGAGGAGGCAGGATGCAACTCGAACCCCACACTGTAAATACCACCCAGTCGAATTGGAGGAAAAGTAAATAAATAATAATAATAATAATAATAATAATAATAATAATAATAATAATAATATAATAATAATAATAATAATAATAATAATAATAATTTGATTTTCGATTCTCTTTACTTAAATGCTTCTGCGTGTGTGTGTGTGTGTAGTAACTTTCTCATGAGGGATATGATAGATCTGGTTCTTTAAAAATTTGTCTCTTGTACGGAATATTCTTTGCCCGAATACTTTCCACGTTATTCAGAGTGGCGTATCGTTCAGAAAACGTCAAAAATTTATCACAAAATTATATTCACAAATTTTTTCCATGAAATAAAATGTGGACTGGAATAGTCAAGGTGTTGAATGCTACATACAACGGTTTCAATCACAAAGTTTCCTTGACCTGGTACACACAAGGATAGTTCCTCCATATGAATATGAAATTCATGTTACTTCAGACAGACGACCGCTTTCAACCTGCAAGCATCTTTGCAAGCTAAAGTTGAAGAATTAGTCCAAATACATCTCGCTCATTTTTCAAGATAACAACGATTAGGAATTCGATAAATGACGGAAAGACGTTCAAGAAAGAGAAAAATCAGCCCCATCGCCCCCCCCCCCCCCCCAAAGAAACAGCAGCAAGCACGTCCACAGCTGAGGACTTCCGGAATTGGTGCAATATACTTCGCTCATTTGTTCCCTTGTAGCGGAAACAGCGCCATTGTCTCCAAACACAGAAGGAGCAACTCATTCGCACTTTCCCGGAAGGCAGGAGGACGGGTGTCAGGGAGAGATGCTAAGGAAGGAGGTGCCAAGGAGAGGTGCTAAGTAAGAGGTGCCAAGAAGGGGTGACAAGGAAGGGTGCCAAATAGGGGGTGCCAAGGAGTGAGTGCCAAGTTGGGGTGGCAAGGAATGGTGCCAAATAGGGGGTGCCAAGGAGTGAGTGCCAAGTTGGGGTGGCAAGGAATGGTGCCAAATAGGGGGTGCCAAGGAGGGGTTGCTAACGAAGGGGTGAAAAGGAGGGGTGCCAAGGAGGGAGCGCCAAGTAGGGGGCGTCAAGAAGGGAGCGCCAAGTACGGGTGGGGGGTGGACAAGGAGGTGTATCAAATAGGGGTGGCAAGGAAGGGGTGCCAAGATGGAGTGTTAAAGAAGGGTGACAAGGAAGGGGTTCCACGGAGATGGTGTAAAGGAGGGTGGGACACGGGAAGGGGGTGACAAGGAGGGGTTGCCAAATGGTGCCACAATTTCCCTTCTAGACAGAGGAGAGAGAGAGAGAGAGAGAGAGAGAGAGAGAGAGAGACCCTCTCACAGCCTTCACAAAGCAGCGGGCCGACAAGTGGCGTCCTCGTAATGAATGCCAAACGCGAACGAGGCACCGTCAGACGTTTAAATGTTGAAGAAGAAGAGGAAGAAGAGGAAGAAGATGATGGGGCGATTCTCCCAGAGGAGACGCTGACGAGGAAAGGAACGTCAATGCCCCTGCCTGATTTTATCTGCTTGTCGAGTCTCTCCAGGAGGAAACTCCATTAAAACACGGACGCCTCTATAGTCAGTCAGTCACCTGTTTACCAGCAGACTCCCCTATCCATTATGGGTGGTGTGGTGGGGGGGGGGGGGGGGGGGGGGGTGGCGGTAGGGGGGGGAGGACGGAGTTGTTTAGATGTCACTTGGGGTTTGGTTTGGAATTGATTCTTGGAGAGAGAGAGAGAGAGAGAGAGAGAGAGAGAGAGAGAGAGAAGAGTGGACACGGTAAGTAAACAAGACAAAGGAAAAATGAAGGTCATTTAACTCTTCTGGGACCAATTATAAGAATAAATATTGCCTTTTCTTTCCTGTGCTTCGCTTTTTTTTTATTTTCTATTTATATCTTTTCCTCCCTCTCAGTATAACTATCATTTCCTCCGTGCATTTCGTGATACCTTTCTTTTATCATTCGTTCAGTAGAAATATTCACCTTTTGTAGATATTCAAAGCATTTTTTTTTTCTTTAGTAAATACGTCGAAAAGTTCACATACATTTTTGTCAGCTTGGAAGTCAAAATTTTTGTATACCCTTTATCGCTTGCTTGTCTGAATAGAATAGATTATAGAATTTAGGCCAGCGGCCAAGCGCTGGGACCTACGAGGTCATTCAGCGCTGAAACGGAAACTGGGGCGAAAAAGATTTGAAAGGCGTAACAGGAGGACAACCTCGCAGTAAGATGGGAGATACCATCAACGTTACATCACTCAAAGATGTTTGGCAACATGTTCCAGAAATTTTCGTTCACATAACAATAATTTATTCGTTTGATCTATACAAGGAAATGCGCTTTCCTTATTCGATTTTTATTATTAATCATACGGTTAACAATTTAAAAAATAATTGTGAGTGAAAAATCTGCATCGCGAAAAATAACGAAACATTTTGACAAATTTCGCTCATGGTGGTAGAGTAAAAGAGTCAAATAAAAAACTATAATTAGTCATCCATGAAATCCTTGTGGGAGTCAATGCAGATACTTTCTTCTTCATGCATAAATAACCCAATGCAAAAGTATAGTGAGAAAATCTAGCAACACCCGATGGATACTAAGTGGCGCAGAGAGAGAGAGAGAGAGAGAGAGAGAGAGAGAGAGAAAATATAATAATGACAGAAAGAAACAAAAATCGGTTTAAGGAAAACGAAAGGAAGCTCTTACGACCGAGTTGCCAAATAGTGCCACACGTCACTCTTATAAGCTGTTGTCCGAAAAGTTTTCCAACATGCTTCAAAACTTTTCGGGCTACAGTTAAAACGAATGGAAGGGGTTGCCTGCAGAGCTCCGCCTGAGGTGAACTGACGGAATTAACCCCCTGTGCGGGTTTCAGTTATCTGGATAAGAGTGACAGCGTTCTAGCTTTCTATAGACAAAAAGAAAATAACTGTATTTGTTTGTTTTTTATTTTTTTTTACGTATTGTGTTTTAAAATTCCTTTCATAAAATTAGGTATTTTTCCGTCCCCGATGAAGGCATTAGAACATCGAATTAGACAGTAAACAAGCCCGACGAAAGCAAAAAAAAAAATGAAAGAAAAAGCAAAAAGAAAGTGTTGCATGAAATAATCGACAGTTTTTCAGATGAAAGCAAACTGATTTCTCTTTTGAAAGTGAGCATCTGCTCGAAATTATCTTTTTGACGCGTCTATCTTGTTTTTATTTTTTTTTATTTTTTTTACTTTTCTTGACTACTTGTTATTATTGTTCCGTGCTTTGTTCTGTTCGTTTCCTCACAGGCAGGTGTAATTACAGTTAATGGCTTGTCCCTGATGAATTCGTGCCCATATCCATGATGGCAAATAACTGGTAAAATAATATCCATCATATATATATATATATATATATATATATATATATATATATATATATGTGTGTGTGTGTGTGTGTGTGGTGTGTGTGTGTGTGTGTGTGTATAATGTAATAGATACATATATACTGGTAAAATAATATCCATTTTATATATATATATATATATATATATATGTGTGTGTGTGTGTCTGTGTGTATATATATATATATATATATATATATATTATATATATTAAATAAATAAGATATATATAAACATATATTCATATATATGTATATACATAATATGCTTAGAAATCATAGAAGATGCACGTGTGATATATACATATACTATATACATATATATATACATATATATATATATACATATATATATATATATAAGCAATACACACGTGCATCTACTATGATTTTTAAGCATATATAAGTTATGTACGTACATATATATAAAATTACATGTATGTATGTATATATATATATATATATATATATATATATATATATATATACTATATATATATATATATATATATATATATATATATATATATATATATATATTAGCAATACCACACGTGCATCTACTATGATTTTTAAGCATATATAAGTTATGTACGTACATATATATATAAAATTACATGTATGTATATATATATTATATATATATCTATATATATATATATATATATATATATATATATATATATATATTATATAAATATATATACATATATATAGGAACGGACATTATTTTACTAGTTATTTGCCATCGTTAATATCGTTAATATGGGCACGAATTCATCAGGAACAAGCCATTCACTGTAAACCTGCATTTGGAGCTACTTATGTAAAACGTATTTCACCCACTCAATAATCATAGTAACGCGACCAAATACGTTCATTTTCCCTGAGCTAATTCAACAGACTTCCCCTTTCTGTCCTGGGTTTGAAAACACCGCCCGGGTGCATTGGCACGCCTCCCCACCCCCCCCTCGCTGACAAATGCCAAGCAGGTCGATAAACTATGCATGAGGGCAATCGTGTTGTTTCTCTTAGGATTTGAGCTGCATGATTTTACTTTTTTTTTAATTCCCTCGCGCATTTTAGATCAAGAGTTTTAATTAAATTCTTGAAATTCTTGAAAGAGGCAGATTCTAAATCGGTTCTTGACGAAGAGCAGAGTGGAAAGTCAGATGGAAGAAATAGAATACGAAAGGAGGTACAGTAAACGGAACGAAAGAGGCAGGTACTAAATAGGTTCTTGACGAAGAGCAGAGTGGAAAGTAGGATGAAAGAAATAGAATACGAAAGGAGGTACAGTAAACGGAATTAAAGAGGCAGGTTCTAAATAGGTTCTTGACGAAGAGGACACATCAAAACAGCTTATGCATCTCTTTACCACAGGCGGCGGCGGTGGCCTTGGCAACATTGACCAAGGAATGCGAATCAATCGCTTAGCTATAAAGAACAGACACATAGTAATAATAATAATAAAAAAAAAAAAACTTTTACATATCCTTAGCAAAGTCATGCCAGCTTATCGAGCGGTCAATATCGTTTACCTTAGGATATCACGAGACATTCCCTTGTTGGAATGTCGAGGGGCATATGTCTCGGAATGCACTCGGGAATAGCAATCGGGAATAGCACTCGGGAACGTCTGGGGCTATCCGCCGCGAACTGCTAAGATCTGACTTCGTTAGTGTTCTTAGTTCCTCTCTCTCTCTCTCTCTCTCTCTCTCTCTCTCTCTCTCTCTCTCTCTCTCTTAATCAGCAGCTGCTGCTGTTCCTGCTGCTTCTTCTTCTGTTGCGAAATTCAATTATTATTATTTTGCGTTATAAAGCCTGATACTTTTCTATTTCTAGACTCTGGATGTCTATCAGTGCAAAATACGTCTACCCTTTTAAACGACTTAATACATATTCAAGATGTTTGCACGTCTTGAAACGACTCATATTTCACTATTTATCATCTTCTTCTATAACGTTTATGTGTAATATATATATATATATATATATATATATATATATATATATATATATATATATATACACACACACACACACACACATATATATATATATATATATATATATATATTATATATATATATATGAAATCTTTTACTGTACTCCAACAATAAACTATGAAGATGAAAATATACATAAGAACAGTATACTACTATACACCATACACTATACGCACTATGTATACACTACATATATACCAGTGAGAAGGGATACACAAGTATCTGAAATATATGGTTGCAACGTGTAGCTACATAGTGTTTCCACGGGCCTTTTTAATCTGCATATGTATAAAAATCTATATATTTATACATACAATGAATTTCGTCGACCATGTATTCCCTTATTAAGTAACATGAAGTGTATTTACTTCCCCCCCCCCCCCCCCCCCCCCCCCAACAACGCCAGAAGGAACTATAAATACCTTCGAACATTTATCCACCTCCCCCCTCCCCCTCCCCTCCCCCCCCAAAAAAAAAAAGAAAACGTTTGAAATCGCCTCTGCTCGCGGGAGGAGGAGGAGACATATTCCGAATCGTTATCGGCGAAACGTTGCAAACGTTTCCGGAGACACACAATGAACGGGAAACAAGATTCCAAGATTCCTCCCAACATATTTCCCTCTCCATCCTCCCTCCCTCCCTCCTCCCTCACCTACCCCCTTCCCCATTTCGAGGACCATTCCCTGTTATCAAACGCCCTCCCCAATACAAGCTTTCCTGACATCCCATGCATATATTATTACCCTGTGAGGTACAGCTCCACCAGCATTTGACACACACACAGAGAGAGAGAGAGAGAGATAGAGAGAGAGAGGAAGAGCGAGCGAGAGAGAGAGAGAGAGAGAGAGAGAATCTTGAATGCTTCCCACGTGTGTGTCAACATACTCACACGCACGCAAGCACGTATAAATACACACACACACACACATATGTAATTCTGATGGGCTGACTTTGATGATTTCGTACGTTAACAACGAAGTATTTTGTAATATATATATATATATATATATATATATATATATATATATATATATATATATATATATATATATGTGTGTGTGTGTGTGTGTATGTATATATATATATATATATATATATATATATATATATATATATATATATATATATATATATATACATATATTATATATACACACATATATATATATACATATATATATATATATATATATATATATATATATATATATATATATATATATATATATATATATATAACCTCAAATGAAATCGAAATTAAATAACATCATATTTCGAATTAGAATACATCTGCGCTTATGCATACACGACTGCGTGTGCATACATCCTGCTTTGCAAGCAGAAAATAGAGCCTAACAAGAGAAATAAATTCATATCTCGAAGGACAGGAACAAACATACGAACAAACGGTATTTGCCCATGACATCTAACAGGCCAAGACACTACTCATAGCTTTAGTCAATACTTCCAGCAGGGAAAAATATGATATTGAAAGTAAGAAACGGCGCAGCAATTAATGAACATAACACAGGGAAAGGTAGGAAAAGAATCGCACAACATTTTTATTGCTGATGACACAAAAAAAAAATAAATAAATAATCGTCAGAAGAATTTCTAAACCCTAAAACATTAAAACGAACCTTGAAAACTTCAATGCTACTGCTAACGAGCGACGAGCATTGATAACCTTTCTATTGATTCATGATTTTATGAAATTTAGACTGTCGAACCACGCACTGGGGCACTTCCGGTCATTCAGAACTTAATACAATGAACAGGTGGAGTTGGAGGAGTTGGACAGCGAGATAAAAAGGTCAAGAAAATAGATGAGAAGAAGGTCAAGAATCCAAAGGCGGAAGTGTGGGGAAAACCCACAAAAGTTGCGTTAAGAAATAACAGTTAGAGAGGTTGGATAGTAAAATTAAAGAAAGCGAATGGGAAATGGAGGTAAAGTAAAAGGGACCGAAGGGACGCTGCAAACACTTTTAGTAATTGTTGACAGTGAACCACGTGAGGTGCTCCAGATGCGGAGAATTAATACGTACCGAACAGCAGATAAAAAGGTGCTAAAAAAAGTGTAAAAGCTAATTTTACCAATTAGTGGAGAAATAAAAAAGTAAAGAACAGTAGTTTGATCTGAAAGTAATCGCATTTGCTATACCTGTGGCATTGATAACAGCCGTTTCCATAACAGATCCCGATAAGTGCCATCATTAATCACTGACAGAAAACAACAGGGCATTATTTATATCGACAATTATTATCCCCAAGTTGAAACAATTTAAAAAAAATAAACTACTTTACGTCTGTACCACATTGAGCATTGTTATCGAAAAATAGTAAAAAATAATCGCTGCTTTAACGTCAGTATTATTTCTGTTCGAAAAAACTCGTTAATGTCAATATTCACAAAACAAGCGTTGGTGAAGAGTCAACTGCAATAAAAAGAAAAAAATATGAGAGCCCAGGGAGAGTAATTGGTTAAATTTGGGGACGAAATTACGGGTAAATCTACGGAAGAAAAAAGAAATTATTTGGGCGCAGTACGTTGTTTAAAAGATCGATTTCGAAAAGAAAAAAGTAAAAAAAGCGCCGAAGTTTCTCCGGCGCAATCGAGTTTTCTGTCCGGTGGTTTCTTTGTTTGTTTGCATGGTGGTTATTCAGCAACGGGACCAACGGCTTTACGTCACTTCATGCGAGAGTGAACTTCTATCACCAGAAATACATATCTCTCACACCTCAATGGAAGGCCCGAGAATCAAACTCGCGGCCACCGAGGTGGTACGCCAACGCCATACCGACCTCGTCACTGTGGCGCTATTCTGTCCGGTGGTGGCCTCAGCCACGGCCCATCAAAATTAGCCGCGCTCCATGATACTCAGCCACGGTCTGGTGGTGGCCTATGTTCTTGATGTCTATAGCACTGCCAGGAGTACGAGTACGAGTAAATTTAACCTTAAATAAAATTTTTAAAAAATAAAAACTACTGAGGCTAGAGGGCTGCAATTTGGTATGTTTGATGATTGGAAGGAGGACGATCAACGTCCTAATTTGCAACCCTCTAGCCTCAGTATTCTTTTTAAGATATGGGAGCTGATGGACCGACGATCACATAAGAACAATAGATGGGGCATAGGATCAAATAAAGTCAGAAATGACCTAATAAAAACATTAACTTTTTTGGGCCAGCAAGAAGCTAATATCAGCCATCATTTAATCTTTTATTCTGATGTTTTGTGACGATTTGAATAGCATTTTTCATTCACCTTACACTGAACGCTGCGCTCATGAGTTTTGTTACTTAATAGTTTCATTTCGTTTGAAATAGTTTATTGATTTACCTTATAAGCTCATTTTACTTTAACAAATGAGCCTATTTTGATGTAATCATTTTGTTTTATTAGAATTAAACATTTGTATCACCTAACAGTTTGAAACGAAGTTGTCTTTTCCCTTTCTACACCTTAGTACAAATTTTCTCGAAAAAAAAACTGGCAAAATTATTATTCATAAACAATAACATCACCGTTAAAATGGATCGTTGCGTTGCGTAACTCTTTTAAATCCGTCAACAGTTTGTCCTTAGTCTAGCGACTATTGTATACAATTTCATCAAAGCTCAAAGGCTCCATTATCAAGTAAACAAAAAACGATAATTGAAATCATGAAAGGATCATGTCGGTTTGAAAGTTTATTTAATTAGTGTGTTTCAAAGTTGACGTTAAATTATGTATTTGTAGCTGTTTAGTGCTTCTTAAAATCAACAACGAAATTTCTATTCATGGTCTGCTGGGAGAACGAAATTGTTATTAATGCATCAATTATTTAAATTTTCGTTTTATTTGAATTGGCAATGGAGCCGTTGAACTTGGGAATTGTACAGTCACGTAACAAAATATTACATCAGTTCCCTTAATGTTTCGGACAATAGGTATATATGGAAGTATTCAGCCAGCGGTATCTGGTAACTATTCGCCTGGCTACGCAGGTGCAAGATGTGCTATCGAGGCCACCGGTGCTATGGTGACAGACTTAAGTTTCGGTTAATTGGTTACAGGTTGCACCAGAGAAAGATCCTTTTCCTGTACACGAGATAAATAATATCGTTTAAAGGAAATTAAAGTTATTATCGTTCTTTCGTGTTTCTTCTTTAATAATCATGGTAATATATTTTTCTTGTAACTCGGCCTATAACATTTTTTTCGGTCTGAAGAGGGTTTTATTTTAGCACTCAAAACTGTAGGCCTATATGCTTTGCATACACTGCGTTAAAAAACAAAACTAATTTTTATATGTTGTTTATTCATCATAATCAAAATGTAAGAAAAAAATGTCAAATAAATATTAAGCTAGGCCTAATGGTCCTTGCCTGGACTGTGAAAGGTGGAGAATTCTATAGCATGCAGTATGATTTTATTTATAAGTATTTGTGTGGTATTCGATTTTTATAACCAATAATATGTTCTTTTACAACCGTTATGCCAATTATATAATCGATCATTTCTGTATTGAATGGCCTGATTCTGAAACCGTATATTATGTGTGAGGACTGAATTAGTCACTCCTTGAGAGAAAACAGAAAACAGAAAGCCAAAAATGTATTACCATTTATTAATAGCCCTGGGTAATGGATGGTGGATAACAATGATAGTGAGCAAGAGGTTGAAACGTAACATTAAAAAATTTCATGAAGTAGAAAAATATCAAGTAATAAAAGTTCAATAAATACTCTAGAATATAATCGAGGAACAACGTCATCTAAAGATATGTCGATTATTCTTTCGAACAAAATTAAAGAAAAACAACAGTGAATTTGTTTATCCCATAAATTAGTAAGAGCGCGGTTTCTACCCAGTTTCAGTTTATGAATACTATTATTCACATCCTGATATTTAGTGTAATTCCCAAAAACATCGAGCACTCTGTTTCGATCATCCTAGGCCTATGTGGCACGCATTAAACCATTCATTTATAAGAAAAAAATAAAGAACAATCTTTCCAATTTCCTTCTCTAGTATATCTGAATTCTCCTTTACACTCATAAAAAATATTCTGTCAATTTAACGTTTATTTATGATATTAAAAGGAAAATTTGCATATATAAGATTTATAAGTTAACGTGCATCAACACCAGTCACCTCAAAATTCGGTGTTTCAAGCATGCCAACCGAACCGCACACTTCTAATGTATTTCACCACCCTTCGGTCAAGCGAAATATATGTATGTTAATTTGAGGAAGTTATAAATTATATAATATTTTTTATATTATATTTCACATGCTGATTTGAAATAGCGTGTTTTTCTTTTAAAAGAAAGATCTTTAAACAAATGATAACCTGATAACATTAGATAAGCCAAACTCCACTCAATCACGTATTATTTGCATTAAATAACAATCTTTACACAGATGATAATCTGTTGACACGGTTGGTAGGCCTGTTTCTTTCTAAACTTCATGGAATATTTCATAATGATTCGGACAAAATACTTTACAATTTTCATATTATAAAAAAAGCTTCTCAAACTAATCATTGTATGGAAAATAAAAAAGAAAAAACAATCAATATTTAATCACGCAATTGTACAATAGCCACAAGAACAAGGACAAACAATGTTTTCTCCTTTTAATTTTATTTTATGATTTAAAATAACAGATCGCTTTTCACACCTGATCTGCTACGTCACTAATTGTTTCAGGGTTTTTTTTTAACGATAACTGATATGATACAACTGATGCTAGTATGTCGGGCTAATAAATGTTAAAAAAGTAAATGCTGAGCTGTAGGCAACCGCGTAATAAACTCTCTCATTAACTGCTATGTTAGCCAAACTACAAAAGATATTTTTTTCTTTTTTCTGCCCTAAAAAAAAAAAATCATCACAGAGTCACTTTTCCAAGTCATAATTGAAAACTCACATAAGCATCTCAACTTTATTTAAGTGTAAAAATATATATAAAGAAGCAGTGATTAAGGTTCTGAATGATACTGTTATTTATATTTTTCTTTATTTACGTCAAATTTCAAAACTTTATCTCATTCCTAAGTAGGTTAGATCACGGAATATTGGATGAGAGCGCATTCAGAATTTCTATACTACTCCGAGCCCGGCTTGGCGTTTCTATAATACACCAAGATGGCGGCGATGGCTATCATCTCCCGTAATGCCTGTTAAATGGCTATGCCCAATCTATTTTGTTCTTGCGTGATCGTTGGGACGGACAGACAAAGCCGGCACAATAGTTTTGGTGTTACAGATAACTAAAACACTCGTTTGCAATAAGCGCGGTAAAATGTAATCAGATAGCAGTAGGTACCGTCCTGATGAAGGTCGTTATGAGGATATCATCATTATTACTGCTAATGGCAGTATTAAAAAGATAATAAAACGATAGCAGTATGCTGATATAGATCCTAATGATGGCAGTACTATATTACTACTGCTTCTGATGACGGTAATGACAATGATATTAAAATGATAGTAGTGTGTTGATGACGATCCTAATTATGCTACTACATTACTACTTCTTCATGGAGATCTTTCCAGTTTGAGGAGAGATACATCGCCGCTTGGATCTTCCATTCCTAAATGTTGAGAAAGAATCCTGCGTACAACTTGGACGACAACAACAACAACAAAAACAGAAACGTTAAAGTGACTACGAATAAAATTAGGGAGTTTTGGGGCAACTAACTGCAATAACTAAGACTATTTTTTCTTGGGTGAGAAAGGTATTAAAAATTTAAGAACATTAAAAAGTGTCAAATCGTCCACTTTTTGGCAAAGGGTCGAATGCGTTATCTTTTTTTTTTTTTTTTTTAGTTGCCTGCATCGACGGTGATTTTATCAATGACATCTTGTTTCAGCTAAGTACCAAGTGTCTCTCTCTCTCTCCTCAAGTATCCAGTTCCTCGTTGGGCGAGTCGGTAACGTGCTCGACTACCGATCTCAGGGTCCGGGTTCGATCCCCCGCTCTCTGCCAACAAGGAACCAGAAGAATTTATTTCTGGTGATAGAAATTCATGAGATGTGGTTCGGATCCCACAAAAAGCTGTACTTCGGGCCAGCCCTGGGAGAGCTGTTAATCAGCTCAGTGGTCTGGTTAAACTAAGATATACTTAACTTCATCATACATCCTGGATGGGGAAAGACACAAACTGGATACATTGTTGAAACAAGAAGCCAAACGATAAAATCACTGAAGATGCAGATTTTAAAATTAGTGAAACAGAAAGATGCAAACCTGACCTTCCTTTACCTAACCTAACCTAGGACCCCGGTCCTACCTGGTCAGCAGATCTGGCTCAACTGGACCCTACACCCACAACCCCACAACCTCACCTGATATAAACTCCCAGATAGGCCATTTGAGTCAAATGGTGTATTACCTCAGAATTACAATTTCATTCATTCTTTTAATGTACAGGGTGTCCACAAAGTCGCAGTACCATTACAAGTACTTATTGCTTGTAATGGTACTGGGACTTTATGGACACCCTGTATAAACAGCTTCCAAATTCCCTCCTGCCATCGAATAACCATTTCAACTACGCGTGGAGTGTCGACTGACCATATCTATCTACCTATCTATCTATCTCCCCAGTGATTAAGCTCTGCCAGGTATCAAAATCATGGTAACTTTAATAACACCAACACCTGATATCAAAATTAAAATTACAGTAGTTTTAATGACAGCCAAGCTTATTTTAATGTAGCTTTTACAATGCGTTGTTTACTACAATAGCTATGTTTTTTTCTAATAACTCATTACCTTCTTTCGAATGAACACCATAATATTCTTTGGAAGCTTGAATTTGAAGCAATGAGCCCTTTGGTGGGCTTCTTCCATATGAACAGACTTCATCTTCTGAATAATAATGATAACAATAATAATAAATTAAGCACACAGATACTGGATCATAGATTATAAGGTACCTTTTAATGACATGGAAGCTTTTTTAATGCAGCGTGTTATGTTACACGCGATCTTTACCCCAAGTGGCAACGATCAGAATTATGGAAATCAAGTACACAAATTGTAAGGTAAGGGAATCGAATCTATCATAATCAATACACAAATTGTGAGGTAAGGGAATCGAATCTATCATAAGTTTATAAATTACACCATGTACAACTGCACCCTATCATGACCTACTTTCGATTTAATTTCATAAAGTGGACTCAGATAAAAATATGAATGAATTACTAAGATATAACATGAACAGTTTTACGGTAATAACCCAACTTCAGTATTTTTTCGTCGACGAGCACTGTGACGTCAGGTTACGGCGCGGAATCAATTAATCCGAAAGCCCATAAAGGACCCGAGGGCTAACCATTAAAATCTGTGGTCGAAATAACTAGATGTACTCAGTTATAAATAACTAAATACCACTATAGTAGATTCACATCAACCGTGCATTTGATGTCAAGGCCAGTCCCTTACGACGCTCCTGATTGGCTGTTGATAAGCCAATAACTGGGCTGGAAACTCTCAGTCTCTCGAAAGAGTTCATATAGGCAGGATGTGTTCCACCTCTCCTGAGGGATACTTTTGAAGACGTATTCCTCAGGAGAGCTCGAACATGCATCCTGCCTATGTGAACTCTCGAGAGAGACTGAGGGTGTCCAGCCCTGTGATTGGCATATCAACAGCTAATCAGGAGCGTCGTAAGGGACTGGCCTAGACATCAAATGCACGGTTGATGTGAATCTACTATAGTTATTACGGAGCTGCCGTCAGGGAACCCGACCTCACGCCAACTATAATAATACGGCGTTCGAACAACGAACGGCAATTGCGAATCAAAAGTCTGAGTGCGAATAAACTTACGCACGAACCAACCGCTGCCGGCAGAAAGCGTAGGCGACAAGGCATTCGCCAGGCATTAGTCACCGACCGTCTGCCTCTTCCGCGAAAGGTGGCTCCGTAAAATCACTAACCGGAAACCTCACACAGATGGTGTTTGATGGCAGTCGAGGGCGCGTGATGTTGTCACTTACTTGTCACGCGAGACTTTGAACGCATATGATGGTGGAATGTGAGA
>NC_087206.1:83544774-83552274 GCF_015104395.2 Macrobrachium nipponense
TGTATATATATAAATATATATATATATAATAATATATATACTATATATGTGTGTGTGTGTGTGTGTGTGTGTAATTATATATATGAACATAATATATTCATGTATGTATGCATGTATACACGTACGTATGATTACATGTATATGCGTATTTAATATTCATATAATATATACATATGTATATATAGTGTCATACATAATATAAATAATATATATACATATATATAGTGCATATATATATATATATATATATATATATATATATTGTCTACTGCATATATATATATATATATATATATATTATATATAAATAAAACAAACCACATGCACGCAAATTTCAAAACTTCAACACTCCTACCAAAAAAAAATTTAAAAACACTGCATAAAAAAAACAGGAAGAAGAAATACCCATTAAAAAGACGACGATACCAAAAAAAAGGTAAAAAAAAAAAGAGAATCAAAGAATCACAGATATTCGCCAGTCTCTAAGAAACTTTACAAACTCATCCAAGGACTTTGGCTGGGGGGGATGAATATACCGAAGGCGCGGGGCGGCATCTGGAATCCTGGAACTGCACTGGAATCTGACGAACTCGGAACTTCTTCCCCACCCGAAGAATAATTCGGAATATCTCGGGGGCCCCTTTCCATATTCTGCACTCTCCTATGAATAAGTCAAATACGATACTCTTCTAATAGTGGGATATATATATAGATATATATATATAGATATATTATGATATATATATATATATATAGATAATATATATATATATAGATATATATATATATATATATAGATATATATATATATATATTATATATGATATATATATATATATATATATATATATCTATATATATATATAATATATATATATATAGATATATATATATATATATATCTATATATATATATATCTATATATATAGATATTATATATATATTAGATATATAGATATATATATATAAATTTTTGTGCGTGTACGTGTGTGTGTGTAAACCCAGTATAATCGTAGGATGTTAAAAGAAAAACCACGTTTCGTAACACAGGCTTACTTATTACCATGAACGAATACCCTGAATGAGAGAATTATTGTCTGATTAATAATAATAATAATAATAATAATAATAATAATAATAATAATAATAATAATAATAATAAAAATGCGAAAACGCAACAGCTCTCTTGTCGTTTATTCCAAAACGTGACCAAGATGGAAATTCATACGTAAATGACTCAAGGGAATTATAACAAAAAATCACAAAAACAAGCGTCATATTTATTCTCCAGCATCATTTATCCTACTTCCAAATATTTCTGAAAGTGACGCCATCTGCACCAGACTCATTGTCCATTCATAGTGAGAAATAATGACATCATACAAGGTTTGTTATTTACACAGGCCGTTGGATATCAGAACTGGAAATAACTTCAGCATTTTGAAGAGAACATCAATTCAACATTGACGACAAACCTTATGAAACAAAACCACTTTTGACTTCCAATTCCATCTGTAAATCCTGGATGTATTTCATCTTGAGCATTTTGAAAAGAACATTAATTTCACCTTCATGACAAACTATATGTAACATAATAAGTTTTGACTTCAAATTCCATCTGTAGATCATGGATGTATCTTATCTTATGCATTTTGAATAAAACATTAATTCAACATTCAAGACAAACTATATGAAACAAAATCACTTCTGATTTCAAATCCCATCTGTAGATCCTGGGTGTTTTTTACTCTAAATTCCATCTGTAGATTCTGGATGTATTTCATCATAAGCATTTTGAAGAGAACATTAATTCAACCTTCCTGACAAACTTCGTAATACTAAATCACCCTTAATTTCAAAGTCTGTCTGTAGAACGCACCTTATTAAAACAAATTGAGTATCAACACAACAACAAAATTAGACATTTAAAAGAGAGAGAGAGAGAGAGAGAGAGAGAGAGAGAGAGAGAGAGAGAGAGAGAGAGAGAGAGAGAGAGAGAGAGAGAGAGAGAGAGAATGCCTGGTCGGCAAAAGTTACCCGGTGGTTAGAGGACATTCCACAATTTAATCCTGGTCATGTCTCGGTGGGAAGACGCCAGGAATCTTAAAATGGGCGTCGCGCTTGCAAGGGCACAGGCGAGCCAGGACTCCTGAAGGGCTTCCTTGACTCTCCTTTATAAGGGTAAGGGGATAAGGTGGAGGGCTAGATTCCTGCAGGATGAGGCTTAGAACTCTCCACCAATCGCCAATCCTCTCGACATGAAGGTAATAAGTTATTAGTTTGTTTGTATGGAGTGAGTTTACGTTGCATGGGACCAGTGGTGGTTATTCGGTATTAACGGGACCAACGGCTTTACGTGACTTCCGAACCGCGTCGAGAGTGAACTCCTGTCACCAGAAATACACATCTCTTACAACTCCATGGAATGCCCGAGAATCGAACTCGCGGCCACCGAGGTGGTGCGCCAACACTAAACAGACCACGACACTGAGGCGTTAATAAGTTACTAGTAATTATATTAGATTTGGTTGATTTATCAACTGGATTATACCCAGATGTTTCCCCAGGGTCTTTGGCAAGTGTTGAGAGAAGTATTATGAAGAATCTGAAAAGTGTTCTTCGCTGGAGTGTTTTCAGCTGGTTCTTAAAGTTGTAAGAAGAGAACTTCTGACATTCATTGCTTGCATGATGCTTGCTGCCTTCATAAGGACACATACACACCAACCCCTTGACTTTAAATGAAAGTATCGATCACATGCTACAGAAGAAATCGTCTCATCACAAATGAAAGACAGCATCAGAATTTGCAATACATTAGTGGCATCAAGATCTACGACTTTGAGTGACACTAGACAAAAAAGTTAAGCATGTCTTAGTTTAACCAGACCACTGAGCTGATTAACAGCTCTCCCAGGGCTGGCCCGAAGGATTAGATATTAGATATTCTTGACGTGGATATAGTAGTAGATTCACATCAACCGTGCATCTGATGTCTAGGCCAGATCATTACGACGCTCCTGATTGGTTGTTGATAAGCCAATCACAGGGCTGGAAACTCTCAGTCTCTCGAGAAAGTTCACATAAGCAGGATGTATGTTCCAACTCTCCTGAGGGATACTTTTGACAGACGTATCCCTAAGGAGAGGTGCAACATACATCCTGCCTATGTGAACTTTCGAGGGAGACTGAGAGTTTCCAGGCCTGTGATTGGCTTATCAACAGCCAATCAGGAGCGTCGTAAGGGACGGGTTTAGACACCAGATGCACGGTTGATGTGAATCTACGATAGGAACTAGTTGGTTACCTAGCAACGGGACCTACAGCTTATTATTGTGAGTTCCGAAAACCACATTAATCGAGAAATGAATTTCTAATCACCAGAAATAAATTCCTCTGAATCCACGTTGGGAGAGCAGGGAGAGTAGGCGAGCATGTAACCCACTCGTCCAACGAGGAACTGTGACATAAGACAAAGATTCAAATTTTCAAATCGTTCCAAAACTGGATTATTTATTGGGTTCGTTACTTTCTCGCCTTATATATATATATATATATATATATATATATATATATATATATATATATATTATGATATATGAGAGAGAGAGAGAGAGAGAGAGAGAGAGAGAGAGGAGAGAGAGAGAGAGAGGTGAGGGGCATCTTCTGCTACAACATACCGAGCCTTAATCGATAAGCAAAAGGCAGCTTAATTGGACTGGGACATCCGACCTGCCTGTTACCATTTGCAATTCCGAGTGTTGCAACACCAGGTGATAATTCAAGGCCCTGACTGACTGCCACGTTCGATAATTCTTCAATTTCTGAACAAAAAAATATCGGACGAATAAATATAACAAAATAAATAATCATTTAAAACAAAGGCCAAGCACTGTGACTTGTTAGGTCATTCAGCGCTGAGAGTAGAAAGGTTTGAAAGGTGCAATAAGAGGCAAACCTCGCAGTTGCACTCTGAAACACTTATGAGGAGAGGGCGGAAAGTTAGATGGAAGAGAATATGAACGGGGGTACAGTAAAAGGACTGAAAAGGGTTGCAGCTTATAGGGGCCGAAGGAACGCCGCAAAGAGCCTTAAAGCAATGCCTACAGTGCACTGTGTGGGGTGCACTGACGGCACTGCTATCCCCTACAGAAATGAATAATTGAATTTGAACATTTGAATGTTTGAGAAATCAGCCAAAGAATTTCCTGTGAGCCTCAACGAATAAACAGAAGAAAAAAAATGGTGAATAATTACCATTCTGATCATCTTTCCCTCCTCAAAACTTGCATGAAAATAGTGTATGATTCGGGGACGATACCTCGTTCGGAATACAGAAGCGACTTAACGAAAACTCCAGCAACTTTTGGCTTCGAAGACAGGTACAAAGTTAAGAGCATTCCAACCACCACCCCCTCCACCACCTCTCTCTCTCCTCTCTCTCTCTCTCTCTCTCTCTCTCTCTCTCTCTCTCTCTCGCTGCAAACAAACTTTCTGCCGTCTTACAAATTAAAGTGGTAAACTTTACGACTCATGTAAGTAAGCTGGCAATTATCAGCTGTTTCTGCACACACACACACACACACACAGAGACAGAGAGAGACAGAGAGAGAGACACACACATTAAAAATAATTAATGAATGCAATAGACAGTCAATCATGAATTAAACAGAATGCAATAGGTGAGAGAGAGAGAGAGAGAGAGAGAGAGAGAGAGAGAGAGAGAGAGAGAGAGAGAGAGAGAGAGAATCTTGCATTTCCCGATGAAAACTGGAGAATCTATTCATTATTCTTGAGAAAGTCGCGCAAAAACAAAATTCCAACTAAGAGCAAAGCATCGGTCCCATGACATCTAATTTTTGAGCCGAGGAAAAACACCTATTCATACCTCATTCATTATTTGCAACCTTAGATTTTCTCTCCCCAGCATGAGTTGAGGTAAAGACTCTGCGCAGGAAGAAATAAAATAAAAAACTTAAAAAAAAACCGAGTAACGTGATATCGGGGAAACTTTCAGCAACTTGGTCTGAGGCTGTGCAATTAGCTTTCATAGTTTATCCTTTCTTTCTCTTATTCATTTTTCTGTGTTTTGGCTGCCTGCCTTTCCTGTTGAGGGCCTTTTACGTTTCCAGCCTTCTGGTCAGCTGGTATAGTGGTTAGTGTCGCGTGGAATGCCACTCAGATGTCGCGGGTTCGTGTCTCCCACAAGGCCATGAAAAGTCACTGGCTCTGTATCATGATCAGTTACTTCTGCAGTGTTAGGGGGTCTTTGGCGGTGAGAGGTTGAAACCAACATTATACGGAAGTTTGAATGTAAAGCTTCCAAGGAATGTCCTCGTAGTTGGGTTTGTTCCTTATGAATAGATTTCATCTACTGAAATAATAATAATAATAATAATAATAATTCTGCTTTTCCAAATAGCGTTGCAGTTTGGTTTAATGATAATACTGATTATGATGACATCAACTCTATACCAAGATAGGCAGGTAGGCACTAGCCATTCTCCTTAAAAGGAGAAACTGTCACCTCTGGAAAAGACAGGTCTCAGATGGTCACTGTACAAGAGAATGCCACATGGTGTGGTCACAGACAGTCAGTGTGTAAGGAAATGCTAACTGTTGTGGTCACAAATGGACACTGAACGGGGAAACACCTCTTGATGTGGTCACCAATTGTCAGTTGTACAAAAAATTGCCAAACAATGCAGTCACAACTGGCCAATGTACAAAGAAACACCACCTGATGTGATCACAAATAGTTAATGTACAAGAAAATGCCACATGATGTAGTCACAAATGATCAATGTACAGGTAAATCCATCCTTATGTGGTCAGAAATGGTCAGTGTACAATAAAATGCTACCTGAAGTGGTCACAAACAGTCAGTCGCGAGGATATGCCACATGATATGGTCACAAAAGGCCAGTGTAAAAGGAAATTCCACCTGACGCGGCCACAAATGGTCAATGTACAAGGAAACACCACCTGATGTGGTCACAAATGGTCAAATTACCAGGAAACACTACCTCAAGTGGTCACAAATGGCCAGTTTACAAGAAAATGCCACACGATGCGGTCACAAGAGGCCAGTGTAAAAGGAAATACCACCTGAAGTGGTCACAAATCGTCACTGTACAAGGAAATAGTACCTGACATGGTCACAAATGGTCAAATTACCAGGAAACACCACCTCATGTGGTCACAAATGGCCAGTTTACAAGAAAATGCCACTTGATGTGTTCACAAATGATCAGTGTACAATACAGGGACATTCCACTTAATGTGGTCACAAATGGTCAACGTACAAAGAAATTCCACATGATGAGTTCACAAATGATCAAACCACCAACATCTAGCGCTAACTTCAACGCCAGTCCCTGATTCCCCCTTGTAAATGGGATCAAACGCGAACAGATTGGGTGGCTGTCGAACGTGCTGGCATAAAGCCAGCCTAGTCGATAACCAGCTGATCTCTTGAGTAATAATATCTCCACTGTTAGGAGGAGATGAAGGAAGCCAGGGTACAACTTTCCACTCTTCAGTTAGTTAAAGAAAGGTTTTTTTATATTGTTCTGTTTTAGGGTCCTCTATAAAATGAAATACTTTGGGATTATAAGGTTTTCACTCTTGTCATGATTTTGATGGTCTGGTGTGTGTGTGTGTGTGTGTGTGTGTGTGTGTGTGCATAACTGAATAACGAAAGTTTGGAACGGGATGAAAATATAAATAAAGGTAGAACCCACGAAGAAAAGAGAAACAATGGTTTAGCTGCATGATCTTTTGACTCAGCGTCCTTTACTTAGCAGACTCTGCTAAGTAGAGGATGTTGAGTCGAAAGATCTTGCAGCTACTCCATTGTTTCACTTTCCTTCGTGGCTCCTACCTTTTTTTATATATGCCTCTGTGTGTGTGTGTGTGTGTGTGTGTGTGTGTGTGTGTGTGTGAAAAATAACGTACTGCGTGCAGTTCCTGACCGGTTTCTAGTACTTTATATAACTACATACATATATACATACATGCATGCAAAAAGGCATAACGCATTTTCCCCTAACTGAGCACATTTTAAATCGAATTTTACCATTTTTCTTTTATAACAAGACTGTCACTCTGAAAGCTATTTAACGAATTAAAACTTCGCAATGAATGTCCTTTCCTAAATAATTTCTAATATTTTCCATTACCCGGGGAAAAAATGATAACACACTTTCACATTTCAATTCGACGGCAGTCTAAACTTTTCCACTCCGATAAAAAAAAACTTAATAGAATATTATGAAGTTATTTTTTTTACGGAAAAAAAATTATTTTATGGACAGTTCACTGACAGCGTCGAAAGGGCAGTCGAGTTGTTACAGGTTGTTGTAGAAAGCGGCTGTCGAAATATACTGAAATTATAACAATAACAACAACAACAACAATAACAACAACAATGATAAAACTAACAATCGGCAATTTCTGGCACTCATCAAACTGCCAGACACGTTATTAGGATCCATTTCAAA